>NC_090440.1:422220909-422474115 GCF_031143425.1 Pleurodeles waltl
ACAACTACTTACGTGTACCCTTCTCTACTCAATGATGATGAATACAACTACTTACGGGTACCCTTGTCTCTACACTCTTTCTATAGCACACAAGAACCCACCATTTCCACCTGGGAGGACCATCATTTCACACACTGAGGAGCCTACTGAACCATTGTCAGAATTTGTATATGTGTTTCTGCAACCATTTGTGACTGCTCTAATTTCCCTTATATGCAACATCAAACATGCATTGCCTGTTGAGCGATCTGACATGTGAACTAGGTAAGCTGATGGAGACACTTGATACTGTCTCATTGTATACAACTATTAAGCACAAGAAGGGAATGACAGCACTCAGACATTCACTTAACATTAGATCCATAGCTTTATTGGAGCACACAGAAATGCTGATAGCAATGACTGAAATCATATTGTCTACTCTATGATGATGAATACAACTACTTACGTGTACCCTTGTCTCTACACTCTTTCTATAGCACACAAGAACCTACCATTTCCACCTGGGAGGACCATCATTTCACACATCGAGGAGCCTACTGAACCATTGTCAGAATTTGTATATGTGTTTCTGAAACCTTTTGTGACTACTCCAATTTCCCTTATATGCAACATCAAACATACATTGCCTGTTGAGCGATCTGACATGTGAACCAGGTAAGCTGATGGAGACACTTGATATTGTCTCATTGTATACAACTATTAAGCACAAGAAGGGAATGACAGCACTCAGACATTCACTTAACACTAGGTCCATAGCTTTATTAGAGCACACAGAAATGCTGATAGCAATGACTGAAATCATATTGGAGAATAATGTGTTTTTGTTCTACAGTGAAAGGTACAAACAATTGCAAGGGACTGCTATGGGTTCCAGATTTGTTCCTCCTTACATGAACCTCTTTATGGGGTGGCTTGAGAATGGGCAGATCTGTTGCCCATTTGGTGTAAGGTGGAATGATCACATTTTGTATTGAGGTGGTCTATAGAGGATTGTTTTATGATTTGGACGGGAGATGTGGTGCAAATAAAAAGCTTTTGCAAACACATGGACGACTCAAACAAACAATTTACATACCAGTGATGAGACAATTGTTTTTCTTGACATTGAGCTTTACATCGTGAATACATACAAGGCTATTTTGCAGGCCAACCTCCTATAGCTCAACTTTGCATGTGACCAGTCACATCAGGCCGGATAAATACCATTCCTTTTGGAGAAATTATGCAGTCCAGATACAATTGTAGCAATGAGCAGGACTTTCAGGAATGCTTACAAGTCCAGGAGGGGAGATTTGCCATTGTGGGCTACAATACACATATTATTTGATCAGCCTGAAACAAGATTTTGAAAGAAGACAATATCTACAGAGCAATGGCATAACAAAGGTGTCAGAGTCTCCAGATCCTCAGGGTCTGCGCACGTTCCCAACACGTCCACCACAAGACATTCTCTGATTAGAATGTCACAGAGTCTAAGAGAGTCCAAGTGGGGAAAAGGGGATTAGGAAGGGAACAGCAGGGAAGAAGTCCTGTTGGAAGGAAAAGATTAAACAACACAACATCAGATTCAAAACCACATTTAGATTCATAAAAACTCTCTGTTGAATCTAGGGTTCAATGATACTGGGAACATGAAATAACACTCTATTGAGTCCAGAGTTCTATGACACTCTGAACATGAAATAACACTCTGTTGAATCTAGAGTTCAGTGATACTCGAACCATGAAATAGTACTTAGACTAAAGAAACATGAATGGCCTAGAACTAGACTCTAATTAGGCCTCACTAAATCTAGGTACCTGGAAAAGAATCAAAAATGGTTAGTACAATGTTTCATATGGAATTTTCATGAATTGAAACATACTGTTCTAGGAATACAAGAACCTTCCAGAACAAAGTCCCAGAACAAACACGGCCTCATTAAATGAGGATAAAGGCCATCCAAACATTCTTTGGAAAACAATAGGAATGGTACTAAAGACCTTATATGCACATAGAATATAACATCCAGAATTCTAGCACTTTAGATTCTTACAATGCAAGAACATGAATTGCGCACATAGCAAGAGTTTGTAAATGCCATGAAATAGTTGCGCACAATGAATAACATGAATTAAGGACAAGAAATGAATTGAGCGTCTTGTCGATTTGAATGCCACCATGTGAATGCCGTAAAATGGTAGCGCACAATGAATGACATGGATTAAGCACAAGAAATGAATCACACGTCTTGCCGATTCGCAGGCCACCGTGTGAAATGCCAAGAAATGGTAGCGCACACTGAATATCGTAAATTAAGCACAGAAAATGAATTGTGCGTCTTGCCGATTCGAAAGCCACCATGTGAATGCCAAGAAATGGTAGCGTACAACGAGTAACATGAATTAGGCACAGGAAACGAATTGCGCGACTTGCCGATTCGAATGCAACCTTGTAAATGCCATAGAATGGTTGTGCGCAATGAATATCTAGATTTGTACTCGAGTAAAGTATTGCGCGTCTTGCCGATTCGAATGCAACCTTGTAAATGCCATTAAATGGTTGGCACAATGAATATCAAGATTTGTATACGAATTAAGAATCGCGCGTCTTGCCGATTCAAATGTCTGCATGTGAATGTCTTTAAACATCAAGCGCACTTTCACACGCACAAGAGCAAAATAGATTTATCATGCTAATTAGGCCCAAGAACTTGAAATCCTTCGAGAACGGGATCGGGGGCCCAGCCCGACCTCTGTCTTCAGGATTACACTCTACAATGCAAAAGGTTAAACAACAGCATATCAGCACAATGTATAGATTACATTATCTTGAGAGTGCTGAGTTTTTGCATTCCAGTTGCCCGTAGAGCGCGCACTGCCCAGATGTTGACAGTATTTCCCTCTCCCAAGCGCGCTCTAGGGCCTGGTTTGTCTGGTTTTAGGCAATGAAAACGCATCACTAATCTTAGAGCATGAATGTCAAAAGCAGAGTCCCATGTGTCTCTCTTACGACCATGATTTTTCAGAGAGAGCTGCATTTCATAGGTTATTGGATTGCCTTGTTGAAAGACGGTGTAAGGACCGGTGAACTTGGGACTAAACACGTGTCTTTTCTTGAAATCAATATGTCGTGTCGAAAGCCTCATTCTATCATCTGTTTTATATTGAGGTCCTTCACAGTGTTTCTTGCTGTGATGCTCTGCATGCTTTTGTCTGTCTTTATTGCGTGCGATAACACGCAACCACTTGTTCCATATGGAGCACCTGTTTCTCCTGTAACTGGATGGTCAAGCTCAGGATGAGTCAAGACTGGGACGGTGGAGAAGTCTTCTTTTTCAGCATCCTTGGTTGTGTGGGCTTGTTGAGGATCTGTACCACTGGATGTCTGGAGACAGTTTTCTGTGACAATGAAACTTTCAGCCCCTGAATGAGTCAGGATAGGAGTACTGGAAAAGACTTCCTTTAAAATCGAAAAGGCTTTCTCGGCTTCTGGGGATCGCAAGAAGGGCTCTCCATTCTTCCTTGCACGCTCCACACCAGTACATGATACGCTTTGTGAAGGCAATGTAATTTCCTTGGTAGCGTCTATAGCTAACGGAGATTCCCTCAGATTGAGAACATTCAAAGTATTAAGACATCTTGTCTTACAAAGGGATGACTGGAATATTATCTTTCTCTCCTCCCAGTCTATCTGAGGATTATGGTGACTCAACCAAGGCATTCCGAGGATGATTCCATACTGAGGAGCATGAATAACATCAAAGGTTACTAACTCAATGTGTTTAGTGTCATAAGTTTGTCCATCACAAGTTATTGACAAGGGCAGAGTCTGTAGAGTCACTGGACTTCCAGTCAGGAGTTTGCAATCTGCGGTTTCCACTAACCCCGTGTTTTTTTTGTTTTTTTTTTACACGGGATCCCCCATGCTTTCACCAATTGAGTGTCTATGAAATTCTCAGTAGCACCTGAGTCCACTAAAGCTTCTCTTAGGTAGGTGTGTCCTTCTACTTGAATTTCTAGATCCAATTTCCAATACCGTGATTTTCTTAACGGTGGTGTCTCTTTCTGAGAAAGGTCTGAGGTAACTCCCAAGACTAAACCTCCCTTGTACTCTGGGGATTTTAGTTTTGTCTCAACCTTTTTGGCAACAGCCAATCTGCTCTTTGGTTTTACTGGACACTCTTTAACAAAATGACCTTCCTGGCCACAATACAAACATTGTCTCCTTTTCCGACGTAGGTCTTTCTCAGCAGTCGTTAAGGACCGTCTGATAGTTCTAATTTCCATTGGTTCCTCATTGTTCTCTTCTTGAACTTGTGATTCTCTGTTATCATGAACACGCCAGGAATATTTCTCAGTTTTTTTTGCGTGTTCCCCTTCGTTCTGCTAAATGATGATCCAGTCTCAAAACGAGGTTTATCAGGTCTTGACAGTCTGTAGGCTGCGGGTCTATTTGAGCTAGAATATCTTTTAGCTCCTCTTTGAGTCCCTTGTAGAACAAGGCCACTTGCTTTTCTTCCTGCCAGGATGTCTCGGCTACCAGCCGATTAATATTGGCTAAATATGACACTAAGGGGGTCATTCTGACCCTGGCGGTCGGTGATAAAGCGGCGGCCAACCCGCCAACAGGCTGGCGGTTAAAAAAATGGAATTCTGACCCTGGCGGGAACCGCCAACAGAGCCCGCCACTTTAACACTCCGACCGCCACGGCGGGACCGACAAACAGCGTGGCGGTCACTGCCAACAGGCAGGCGGCAGACAATGTACCGCCCACCCTATCACAACTCACCAATCCGCCACCTTTTCCGGGGCGGGAGCCCCGCCGATAAAAACACGGCGGAAACAGACTATGAACGGGAAAAAGCTCACCTTTATACACTCCACGAGGACGGAGGACAGCATGGAGCCTGAATTGAACATCCTACCTGCTCTCGTCTACCTGCTCATCTACCACGAGTACGAACTCCGGCGCAGACGACAATGGTGAGTACCGCACCTAAGACACAGGGGGGGGGGAGGAGGAACGGTTACGGGCACACACATACGCATTACATCGACCCCCCAACTATCTACACACCAATGCAGAGCACCAAGTCAAAGTGACCCCACCCAAACCCCCCGGAATAACGAAAAGATATGATTAAAGTGAGAAACAACATTTATGTAAAAAATAGGTTCATTGAAGACATGGTAAAATAGGAAAATGATGCAAAAAATTCCAAATGTAAACATTGCGTGACCGAGAAATAGAGGCAGAAAGTCTCGCACAGTCACAGAAATTGCAAATGTCCGTGGGCCAAAGTGTATCAACACATGGGCAAAGCCCACACAGGAGACCTGAGTCCGTTGGAGAGAACACTGCAGGGGCATCAGATGACAAAACTACAGGCACCTCAGGGGGGAGGGAAGGGGGGCACCACAGCCACATGAGTCCACGACGCCAGATCCAAGAAGGGGCCACCATGCCCACTGTCATATCCTGGGGAGTGCAAAGCCACAGTCTCTACAGTGGGTGGCTTGCCCACTGTCATATCCTGGGGAGTGCAAAGCCACAGTCTCTCAAGTCTCTACAGTGGGTGGCTTGCCCACTGTCATATCCAGGGGAGTGCAAAGGCACAGTCTTTCAAGTCTCTACAGTGGGTGGCTTGCCCACTGTCATATCCTGGGGAGTGCAAAGCCACAGTCTCTCAAGTCCCTACAGTGGGTGGCTTGCCCACTGTCATATCCAGGGGAGTGCAAAGTCACAGTCCATCAAGTGGATAACAGTCTCCACAGGCAATGGAGGAGGCAGGGTGGCCCGAGTGCAGCGTGAACATTAGCACGACACAGAACCGGCACTGTCATTGGGCCAGCGGTGCTTGAGACGGCGGGGCCAAGCGGAGCGGTGCTTGACAGGAAGGGCCCAGCGGAGCGGTGCTTGACAGGAAGGGCCCAGCGGAGCGGTGCTTGAGACGGCGGGGCCCAGCGGAGCGGTGCTTGACAGGAAGGGCCCAGCGGAGCGGTGCTTGAGACGGCGGGGCCCAGCGGAGCGGTGCTTGACAGGAAAGGCCCAGCGGAGCGGTGCTTGAGACGGCGGGGCCCAGCGGAGCGGTGCTGGACAGGAAGGGCCCAGCGGAGCGGGGCCTGTCTTGGCGGGGCCCTCTTCAGTAGTGCCTTCCTGCATGGCGGGGCCCTCTTCAGCGGTGCCTTTCTGGACGGCGGGGCCCTCTTCAGCAGTGCCTTTCTGGACGGCGGGGCCCTCTTCAGCGGTGCCTTTCTGGACGGCGGGGCCCTCTTCAGCGGTGCCTTCCTGCACGGCGGGGCCCTCTTCAGCGGTGCCTTCCTGCACGGCGGGGCCCTCTTCAGCGGTGCCTTTCTGGATGGCGGGGCCCTCTTCAGCGGTGCCTTTCTGGACGGCGGGGCCCTCTTCAGCGGTGCCTTCCTGCACGGCGGGGCCCTCTTCAGCGGTGCCTTCCTGCACGGCGGGGCCCTCTTCAGCGGTGCCTTTCTGGACGGCGGGGCCCTCTTCAGCGGTGCCTTTCTGGACGGCGGGGCCCTCTTCAGCGGTGCCTTTCTGGACGGCGGGGCCCTCTTCAGCGGTGCCTTCCTGCACGGCGGGGCACTCTTCAGCGGTGCCTTCCTGCACGGCGGGGCCCTCTTCAGCGGTGCCTTTCTGGACGGCGGGGCCCTCTTCAGCGGTGCCTTTCTGGACGGCGGGGCCCTTTTCAGCGGTGCCTTCCTGCACGGCGGGGCCCTCTTCAGCGGTGCCTTTCTGGACGGCGGGGCCCTCTTCAGCGGTGCCTTTCTGGACGGCGGGGCCCTCTTCAGCGGTGCCTTCCTGCACGGTGGGGCCCTCATCAGCGGTGCCTTTCTGGACGGCGAGGCCCTCTTCAGCGGTGCTTGTCCTGTAATTCCAGGGAGTCAGACCTGGGCAGGACTCCCTGCTCAGTCGCCCTCCGACCGTGCAGTTGCTGGACCCTTCGGTGACGGTGTCCTGGGCCCTTGGGTGTCCTCCCTCACACCCGGGATGGGGCTTGTGGGGCCCTCCTGGTCTGCGCTCCTGCTGCCTGACTTCTCCACCCTGCTGCCCTTGCCCTCCTTCGCTGTGGCTCTCTGGGCCTTGCCTCCCCTGGATGTTGTGGCAGGTGAAGTGTCCGAACTTTGGTCCTTGGGGGCAGCCGTGGCACTCCTCTCGCGGCGACCCCTCACTTTCCGGGTCCTCTTTCCAGGGGGGGGGGGGCTGGCTGTCCCCTTGCTGCTGACCGATGTCTCACTGCTGGCAAAGGGGGGACTCCAAAATCCATGGACTACGCTGACACGTGAACCCGGGCTGGTGGTGGCTGAGGTGCTCTTGGGACTCTTAGCAGATGGTGGGGGTGGGTCAGGTGAGGGAAAGAGGTCAAGATTGGAGAGGTAAAACTTTTTAGGACCAAGGTAAACGGTAGGTGCAGTGGTTATGGGAGTGGAGGAAGAGGAGGTGGTTGTAGGAGAGTCAGGTGTGCTGTCCTTGGGTGAAGGTGCATGGGCTGCAGGCTGTCGTGAGGTGGGTGGCTGTTGGGTGGGTGGCTGCCTGCGTTTGTGTGTCTTGGAAGAGGGGGTGACAGACACAGTGGGAGAGGACACAGGGGACATGTAAATGGCAGTGGGGGTGGTGACTGCACGTGTGCGGACTGTACTGGAGGGTGTGCTGGTGATGGAAGTACTGGCTGTTGGTGGTGTGCATGCAGGTGTGAGTGTAGACGTCACAGGGAGGGAGGAGGGAGACGAGGAGGTGGGGGACACAGAGGTGGTAGTGGCTGTTGGCATGTCTGCATCTGGGTGTTGCATGGTTGAATGTTTGTGTGATCTGTGGTGCTTATGTCTGGATGAGCTGCCCTTGGGTGTTGAGGTGTGTGCAGGCTGGTCTGATGGTGTGGATGGGATAGGCAGAGGAACAGGAGACAGAGACAGGGTGGAGGCTGTTAGAAGAGGGAGGCTGGAAACAGGGACAATGGCTGCCGTCAGTGCTGAGGCCAGAGAATTGAATGATCGTTGATGGGCAGACTGACCCGAATGAATGCCCTCCAGGTATGCATTGCTACGATGCACCTCCCTCTCTACCCCCTGGATGGCATTCAAAAGGGTAGTCTGCCCAACAATGATGGTCCTCAGGAGGTCAATGACCTCCTCACTGAGGGCAGCAGGGGTAACAGGGGCAGGGGCTGAGGTGCCTGGGGCGAAGGAGACGCCCGCCTTCTTGGGCGAGCGGGCACGGAGCGTAGGCTGAGGGGCTGCTGGGAGGGCAGAGCTGGTGCGCTGGGTGGCGGCTGTACCTGTAGAGGCACGGATGTTGCCGCCACCGCTAGGGAGCTCCCATCCGAGGACGTGTCGGTGTCGCTGGTTTCACCACGGGTCCCCGTTGTGAAGCTCCCCTCGCCCTCCGTATCACTGGTGGCCTCGGTGTCTGTGCCATGGCCCACCGGGGCCTTGTGAGTCGCAGCTCCCTCGTGCTCCGGTGCCAAGTCTCCTCCGCCTGATGATGCTGATGCACACATGCACAAGAAGATGAAGAAAAAGGGTGGGGGGAGACATAAAAAAAGGTTTAGTACATGCATTGTCAACACCGTTGGCGGAGAAGACAGACACAGGAGCCTCATGCACTAAGCTGCGCAATCGGGGTACACTACTGAGTACTTGTGACTGGGCCAACAGGTCTAGGGACAACAAACGCGCACATGGGTGATGCAGGACCATGGCTAGCTGTACCTGTCACCGTACAGAGGTGGGGGGCGGGGGCACAGGGACATGGCTAAAGGAGAGGAATACAATGCAGAAAGCGCCCTGGCCTAATGTCACCCACAGCCCTCCTCCCCCACCCAGGCACCTCCACTGCGCATAAAGATAGCTGAATGTGCTGGTACTCACCCCCTTGTGTCTGCTGTGATGTCGTCACGCGCCCATCCAAATCGGGGTAGGCCACCGCCAGGATCCGGGACATCAGGGGGGTCAGGGTACGACTGGAACCCCTCCTAGGTTGGGAGGCCATCCCCAGCAGTGACTCGGCGGTCTTCCTGGTCCCGCGGCGGATGTCCTCCCACCTCTTGTGGCAGTGGGTGCCCCGTCTGTTGTGGACCTCCAGGGTCCGGACTTCCTTGGCGATGGCACGCCAAATGTCGATCTTCTGATGGGCGCTGACCTATTTGACATGTACAGGGTGGAAATTGGAATATCATAAATTTTCCGCATGATAGATGCGATTGGCCCCCCCTCCCCAACCTTGCCATGTGGCACATGCTCTCATCTTTCGTGCCTTGCACTCGTCATTGTCCCCCCACCCCACCATCTTACATCCACCATACACAACCCAGGCATAGCCCATTCAACGTGCACACAGTGTACTTATCTGTTGGTCTGGAGGACCGTAGAGTCGCGCATACTGGGGCAGGACCCCATCGACAAGTTTCTCCAACTCTTCTGTAGTGAAGGCAGGGGCCCTTTCCCCAGTCGCAGCAGCCATTGTATCTCCCAGACCGAGGTCACAGCAGCACTTGCAGTATAGGTCCTCTCCTTTGGATGATCAGGTCTCGAGTGATTAACCAGATAGAAAATGGCGGTCACGCCCGCGGCGGCGCGTACCGCCGCGGTGCGTTCCGCGACCGCCGGCGCAGCTAGTCATTGGCTCGTGAAACCCATAGGGTTCGATGTTAACCAATGCGGCTTTGCGCCGCGGTCTTCGACCGCCTACCGCCACGGTGTGTCACGCCAGCGCATTGACCTCACATCCCACTGTCACACTTCTCAGGTCAGGCAGCCGCCATTACAAGGGACCACAGGGATTAATTACTACTGCGTCACACAGACCTAGGCCTTGCATTGCCACTCATACAAGCCATTCAATGCATTGAGAATCGTGTACTGTGCAAGCTGTAGTTACGTACCTGTGGTTTGCTTGACTCTGTCCTCTATGTTGTCCTTCCTAGGCACCGTCCGCTGGGACTTGCGAGGAGAAGGATGAATCCTCCCGTGTACCGACCGCTGGTGGACCTGTCGACAATGGAGGAACGTCATATAATACTTCACTTCCGACTTGACCGAGCCACTATACATGAACTGTGTGCCAAGCTGGAGCCAGCACTGATGTCCCCCATCCGCCAACCCACAGGAATTCCCCCTCTGGTGCAGGTTCTGTCAGTCATCCATTTTTTGGCAAGTGGGTCTTTTCAGACAACAGTGGCCATGTCATCAGGGATGTCTCAGCCTATGTTTTCTAAGATTTTGTCCAGAGTGTTGTCTGCCCTGACGAAATACATGCGGAGCTACATTATTTTCCCTGAGGAGGGTGATTTGGCCACTGTGAAGGCTGACTTCTATGCCCTTGGACATATCCCCAACATCATTGGTGCCATTGATGGGACCCATGTGGCCTTAGTACCCCCAAAAGACGATTAGCAGGTGTACAGAAACAGGAAAAGTTACCATTCGATGAATGTCCAGGTGGTCTGTTTGGCTGACCAGTACATCTCCCATGTAAATGCCATGTTCCCTGGGTATGTTATGCGAAATAGCAGCATCCCCTATGTGATGGAACAGCTACAGAGACACCGTGTGTGGCTAATAGGTGACTCTGGTTACCCCAACCTGCCGTGGCTACTGACCCCAGTGAGGAATCCCCGGACCAGGGCAGAGGAACAGTACAATGAGGCCCATGGGAGATCTAGGAGGATCATAGAAAGGACCTTCGGCCTCCTGAAGGCCAGGTTTAGGTGCCTGCATATGACAGGGGGATCCCTAATGTACTCACCCAAGAAGGTGTGCCAGATCATCGTGGCCTGCTGTATGCTTCACAATCTTGCATTGCGACGCCAGGTGCCTTTTCTGCAGGAGGATGGTCCAGATGGTGGTGTTGTAGCAGCTGTGGAGCCTGTGGAGAGTGAAGAGGAGGAAGACGACGGGGACGACACGGACAACAGGGACACGGTCATACAACAGTATTTTCAGTAGCACCCAGGTAAGAATCCCCCACGGCATTTTACATTTACTTCTGGCCTACTGCACCTCTACTTTCTGTGTTTCCCCCAGTTCCTTTCAACTGAATTGTGACTTTCCCTTGGCTTTTCAGAGCTGTATGACCCACTGCCTGACTTCTGGTTTGTTCGGCCATGGAGTAAAGCAAATTGACATTGGTATGTTGTCATCACAATGTAACTGTACATTTTTGAACCGTTATGTGTAATACATTTGTTAAGAATACAAGCAGACTCCTGAGTGTTTTAAGTGCAAGAAGTGATTTATTTAAAGTGCTACATATAGGTCCATGATAGTAAAACGGTGATGGGTGGGGGTGGAGTGATGTCCATGGCAGAGTCCAGTTCTCGGTCGCACAGGTGCATTGTCCATATGCCTGTGGAAGGATGGAGCAGGGGCAGTTCAAGGTTGGACAGGGTGACGATGTGGGACAGTGGAATGACATCCGGGGGGATCTTAGGCTGGCGGGGGTCTTGGCATCCTACTCTGTCTTCCTTTGTGATCTCAGGCTCCTCTTGCGGGGTGGTTGATCTTCAGCAGGAGGTGGGGTTCTGGTGGCCCGTGTGGGGGCCTCCTGTCCACTAGCGCCGGCGGAGGTGGTAGGCTGTTCCTGGTCCGGGCTGGTGACAGGGGCCCTTTGGGGTGCCACATGGTCCCGCAATGTGGTGACTATTAGGTTCAGGGCCTGGACGATGTTCCTGAGCTCCTCTCTGTACCCCATGTACCATTCCTCCTGCTGTGCCTGGATCTCCTGGAACCTGGCCATTACCGTCGCCATCGTCTCCTGGGAGCGGTGGTATGCTCCCATGATGGTGGTGAGGGCCTCTTGGAGAGTCGGTTTCCTGGGCCTGTCCTCCCCCCCCTGTCGCACTGCAGCCCTCCCAGTTGCCCTGTTTCCCCGGGCCTCTGTCCCCTGGACGGTGTGCCCACTACCACTGCCCCCAGGTCCCTGTTGTTGTTGGGGTGTTGGGTCAGCCTGGGTGCCCTGTAGTGGCGGACACACAGCTGATTGACCTGTCCTGGAGACAGAGGCATGGGCCCGCTGCATGGGAGCTGTGCTGATATTCCCAGAGGGGGTTAGGTCTGCTGTGGCCTGTGTCTGTGTGTGGGGAACCGACTGTCCAGAGGTCCCCGATGGTCCGGGCTGGTCATCAGGTTCCAGGTCGACAGAGCTGCTGTCCTCACTGCGGGCCTGTTCTGGGGGTGGGATGGACATATCTGGACCCTCCTGGCCGGTGTGTTGGCGTTCGGGCCCTGCAGGGGTGAAAGAGTATGGTTATTGCTTCTGTGTGTTCCATGGTGTGCGATTTGTGGGTGCCCTTGTCCCCCAGTGCTGGCATTCCCTTGTGGCAGGAGTTGTGAGGGTGGTTTGTGGGGGGGATGGGTATGTGCAGTGGTCATGTATAGGTGATGGGTGTCCATGGTTTGTGTTGGCATTCAGGGGTTGGTTTTGGGTTGGGTGGGTTGTGCTGGCGAGACATTGGCAGGGAGGATGTGTGCTGGGGGGTTGGGGGTGAGGGTGGGGGTGTGGGTTGGCATGCTGGTGGTTGGGGGGGGAGTAGTTGAGACTAGACTTACCAGAGTCCATTCCTCCGCCTACTCCAGCGAGGCCCGCAGGATGCAGGATGTTAAGGACCTCTTGCTCCCATGCTGTGAATTCGGGAGGGGTGGGTGGTGGTCCGCCGCCAGTCCTCTGCACAGCGATGTTGTGTCTGGAGACCATCAACCGTACCTTCCCCCGTAGGTCGTTCCAGCGCTTTCTGATGTCTTCCCGGTTTCTGGGATGCTGTCCCACAGCGTTGACCCTGTCGACGATCCTCTGCCATAGCTCCGCCTTCCTGGCTATTGTGGTGTGTTGCACCTGTGTGCCGAAGAGCTGGGGCTCTCCCCTTATGATTTCCTCCACCATGACCCGGAGTTCTTGGTCCAAAAACCTGGGGTGTCTTTGGGGTGCCATGGGGTGGTGTGGATGAGGTGTGGGGTGGTGTTTGTGGTGATGTGAGTGGTGGTGTGTGGTGATGTGTGCGTAGATGTGGTGTGGTTGATGATGTTGGGTTCCTGTGTGTGTTGGGGTTTTCGATTGCTGTGCTCGCTCTCTCTCTCTCTATCGCCTTCTCTCCGATTTCCAACTAGTGGGGGTTTGTGGGTGATGTGGGTGTGTGTTTTATAGTTGCTTGGATGTGTGGGGGTGGTGTTTGTATGTGTATCAGGTGTGTGTATTTCAAATTGTCCAATGTGGCTGGGTTTTGGAGCTGGGTGTGTATTTTGAGCGCGGCGGTGTGTACCGCCAATGGAATACCGCGGTTGAATGACCGCCGTGTGGATTCGTGGGTCGTAATGGCATGGGCGTGTTTGTGTTGGCGTGGCGGTGGAGGTTTGGTCATCTCCAGTTTATCGCTGCCCGCTGATGAGGCGGCCTTCCGTGGATGTCGGGTTTTTGGCAGCTTGGCAGTTGTGGGTCAGAATGACCGTGGCGGGTTACCGCGGCCGCAGCGGTAGAATGGCGGTCTTCTGACCGGCGGTAAGAGCCTTTTACCGCCGAGGTCAGAATGACCCCCTAAATCCTGATTATTTTGTCAAAAGTCTAATAATTCACGATCTGCTGACAATGTCACAGTTCTACAATCAAATACTCGTTCAAACTCACAAACAAAATTTCTCCCATTGTAAAGCAGGGACCTGTCCAGATGGCTGCGTCCCCCGTCAGGTATGATAACAAGAAGGCCACCCTGGATATGCCAAGAAATGGTAGCGTACAACGAGTAACATGAATTAAGCACAGGAAACGAAACGTGCGTCTTGCCGATTCAAATGCAACCTTGTAAATGCCATGAAATGGTTGCGCACAATGAATATCTAGATTTGTACTCGAGTAAAGAATCATGCATCTTGCCGATTCGAATGCAACCTTGTAAATGCCATTAAATGGTTGCTCACATTGAATATCAAGATTTGTATACGAAGAAAGAATTGCACGTCTTGCCGATTCAAATGCCTGCATGTAAATGTAATTAAACATCAAGCGCACTTTCACACGCACAAGAGCAAAATAGATTTATCATGCTAATTAGGCCCAAGAACTCGAAATCCTTCGAGAACGGGATCGGGGGCCCAGCCCGACCTCCGTCTTACTGCCCTGATCAAGAATCACCCAGCAAAGTGAAAGGGCGAGGCCTGGAAGATCAAAGTAGGCCTCCGGAACAGGAGCTCTGGAAGTTGCTGCTACTCTGCACCAGGACCTCTGAATAGTGAGCATGTGGAGCTGGGCTGGCTCCCTTATATAGAGTCTTGGCCCAGCCCACAAACCACAGATGCTGCAGAGAAAGCTTCTAGAAGGCCCTGGAAAGGGACCACACCCTGACACACTCTGAAAGCCTGCAGCAATACATTGCAAATGAACAGTATTTAAAAGCACCTTGAACATAAGTCTTCAGGATTAAACTCTGCAATGCAAAAGGTTAAACAACAGCACAATGTATAGATTACGTTATCTTGAGAGTGCTGAGTTTTTGCATTCCAGTTGCCTGTAGAGCGCGCACTGCCCAGATGTTGACAAAAGGCCCTCATATCACCTGTGGTGTGGGGGCCTGAGCTTTGGGGAACCCCCTCAGCACAGTACCAAGTCTGAGTAAGGCCAAAGTGGGGAGGGTCTCCTTGTTCTTTGCAGGGTGGCCCCCTCCAGTTTCATTATGCTACAGAGACATTGGCATCTACTTTGAGCAGACAAAAAGTGAATGTGCTTCAGACAGACCTGATATCACCTTTCGTAGAAGCAGGTATCTGAAAACTATCTTAAGCCCCAGTTACCCCAAACATCAACAGCAGGCAAGTTGGCTGACACAGCATACTTTAAGCTCCTACAAGTGTGGCCATTGTGAGATGTGCAGATGGGCAGTGGATAAGACTAAAAGCTTCAGGAATGGGGACACAGATTAATATGTAATTTGCCCTAACATAAATTGTGGCACTAAGTTTGTTGTGTACATACTTGTGGGGAGCACAATCAGAGCTCTAAGGGAGAGAGTTAGAGAACATATGAGGGCATTAAAATAGGGTGATGTCAAGTACCCTATAACGGTCCATTCCTTTGAGTGTAAAGCACATGGACAACATAAGAGTTTTAAATTGTTTTGTATTGATCGGGTGACCAGAAGTGGGAATAAGGAATTTAACCTACTTTGACAGACAGCTATGTGGATAATCAAATTACACGCTTCCAAGGAAGGTTTGAATGTAGTTCATGAACTACAGTTTTTTTGGGTGACTGAGTCTTCTATTCCCATTCACTCTTTCTAATGTGACGGGTGCATCATTACCTCTCCATCAATATAACATTAGTGATAGTTGTGTGATTGTTCTGATTTACAATTATATATGAGTTATTGGGGGGTCTGAGCTGAACCCTGCAGAATGTCTTCTGTGGTTTGAGATTGTACCAACAATAAGTTGATTGGTAAATACTATGGTATGTTTCCATACCAACACCACTCAGAATGCACAATCTCTATCAATCGGCTACTGTGCATGAGATTTGGTGAGGAGATAGATCTCAGAGATGATGAATAAGGCAACTTTATCATGGCTGCTGCAATAGAGTTGAAAACATATTTTATAAGCTCATATTTTCTATGGATTATAATGATTCCAATTGTGGAATGTAATATGGTGGAGTCAAAAGATGTGAAACTGGCAGCCATCATGGAGGTGTTTATATAACTCTTGTTTGACTAATAATTGTAATGATTTTAATTATCACAGGTACCTGCAATTGTAATTGTTACTCTGCGGGACTGTGAGAAATGATCACATATTGAGAAAGTTTTACCTTAGACACAGGGATGGAGTGCGATGGTCAAGATGGTTGCAGTTTTAGCAGGAGACTAATTATTCATTTTTAACTAGCTGCAGGTAAGTATGAGAATCGAGATTAATTTTACAGGCGCTTTCTTTCATGGGTGCAATAATGGACTTGGAGTATTTTGGCTGAATAGTAGTAGAGACTTGTTAATTCACGGGTTTGTAGTTAAGATCATATAACTGGAGATATATGTATTTGATATATGGCAGAAGTGCAAACTGTAAAATGGCAGCATGTGTAGTGGTAGAGCTTTTTATCATCTTTGACTTTGCTGCCAATAAATAAGGGACCAAGATGGCACATGACAATGACGCCGTGATCAGGGGGTGCATTCATTGTGATCACTCACATGGACTGTATATGTTTTCTGAATACATAAGCATGAGTGGCTGTCACAGTGCTGATTTTCTAGCAGGGAGACATCTTGTGAAATAGCAGTAGTTGGGTGATGGTCCCTGACTATTTTTTGATATTCTTTACAGGAATGTTTTTTCTCTTAAAAAGGCTGCCTGGATAATAAACCAAACTTGTGATTGTTTCCCAGTCATGAGGTAGGAGCTATACTTTGATAGATTGTCAAGAATGAGATGTCAACACGTTAAATCTGAGACTATAATGTGCTTTCACTTTACTTTCAGAACCACATAACAGGAGCAAGTTATTTAACACACTTAGGGTCTGATTACAAGTTTGGCGGTCGGACCGCTAGACTGCTGTAGTGGCGGCTGCCAAAAGACTGCCATGTTGGCAGTCTCACAGACCACCGTATTATGAGTCACACAGGCAGGACCGACAAAAGTGAGCCAAAAAATCGAGCACTTGGGATGGCGGGAAATAAGCGGTCCGACCACTAGCACCAGCAGCTCATCAACCAACCCCTGAACCTATTACAAGTACAAACTTGCATTGGCGGTTCAGACATTGTGGTCTTTCAATGGTGGTCCGATACACGGCGAGTAGCGGTCACCACAGTAATACACAACATCACATTGGATGGTTTTGAAAACAACATAGCTGACACACATTTCCACACTCGACACACCTGCAAAACACAATATAAAACACACCCTTCACACACCACAATCCTTTGCATCTACAATGCAACAAACAGCAAGGCAGTGCAAAATCACCAAATCAGATAATCTCATAGACTAGGCACCCCTCCAACTTTAATTTACCACATATCCCACACCCTCAATACACTCCTATCACATCTATTTGCACCTCACTACTCCATCTACTCTCTGTTACCTTTTTATTTCCCAGCCCCCATCATTTGTTTTCATCACCATCATGTCACCCCAGAAAAATCCCCATTTTACTGAAGATGAGTTAAGAGTCATGGTGGATGAAATTATTAGAGCAGAGCCACATTTATTTGGAGCCCAAGTCCAGCACACTACTATCGCCAGGAAAATGGAAATGTGGCAAAGGATAGTTGAAAGAGTGAATTCTTTAGGCCCCACCCCACGCACAAGGGACGACATTAGGAAGAGGTGGAACAACCTCATGGGCAAGATCACATTCTATGGCATCCAGGTACCAGCTGCATGTCCAGAAGACTGGCTGTGGTCCCTCTCCTCCCTTACAATTCACATCCTGAGAGGCGAAGGTCTTGGCCATCCTGCATCCTGAGGTCTTGACTGCAATACCTGGTGGAGTGGGGTCGGATAAGTCACAGCAAAAATATATCACACCTAAATATATTGTCATGTATGCTCACTGCTCACCTCTGGCCACCTTCACTGGCACCCCACTCACCAATCCTGTCACCACATCTCCATAAACCACTGTCTGCTATCTCACATGTGAACTAGACTCAGCTGAGGGAACTACATCTCTGTATGATGGGTGTAGTACAGGAATGACAGCACTGCATTTCACAGCAGGCACTGTTCTACAATTACTAAAGCCAGAACAGTGTATCACACCCAAAATTACCTTGTTTTGTAAATTCCTAGTCAAGTGTGCCCACCTGAGAGGATGAGATCAGTATAGTGTGGGTGTAGGGCAAGCACTGACAGGACTGCTAAGGCCAGAAGGCACTAGTAGTGTAACTCCATTTAGCCAACAGTGTTCCCTGCTACAATGACCCGTCTCCCTCTACTCAGCCATTGAACTGTACCAATCTAGAAAGGATCACACCTGTACAGTGTGTGTGATACAGGGAGTGAAATGGCTACAACTCACATGAGGATGCCTTTGTGTCTGTCCAAGCACCAGTCCAGTGTACACCTGCCAAAATACCTTACTATGGGAATTCACACATGAAGTGTACCCACCTTGGGGAATGACATATGACAACTGCATGGAGTACAGGGAGTCACATGACTGCTACGGCCAGGAGACTCTGTCTACCCACTTCAAAACCCCACCCCACTGTGCATATGTTCAAACATCCTTGTTGGTTAACTTGCAATGGAAGTGTACTCTCCTCAAAGCCTATGTATACTTTGTGTAGTACTTGGAGGAACATCACTGTGAATCCCAGGAGGGCCAGTCTCTGTGACTCCAATCACCAGACTAGTGTCCATTTGACAATGTGGCACTGTCCGCAAACTCACATTAGATGTTTACCCTTCTGGGAGGGACCACAATAAGGGTTATGGAACACTCTGTGATGTGGATACACACCCAAATTCATCTTGAGCTGCTATGCCAAGATGAAACTGTTGTGGACAGGAAGGGCAGTTCAAATTGTTAGAATTTTGTTTTTAGATAGACCAAAGGCCCCAAGATGTATCAACTGTATGGTATTGGCAGCGGACATATCCAGAATGTGCTGACCACCGATCACATTAACTACAAGGTTCTGGCTCTGCCTTCATTACAGTCAACTAAATCTTGAGATGACCTAAACCACATCTTACCCAGCCCCTGTCTTGCCTGCACTGCTGGCAAGATATGAGTCTATGACCATTTCTCCAAGTGCTAATAAACTCAGGTATTCTGAGGCTAGTTGAATGAAATGGAATTGGCATGTTGCTCAAATGTCAACTCAATACAATTGATAGCATGTGTACTTGTCACACAAGGGAAATCTGCTTATTCAATGTGTACCTGGCCCTAGCCAAATGTCACTGTCAACTATTGGAGATAGATGTCACAATACAACTTGTATATTGTATCTCTCACATCAACAGCTCGAGCAGCCACTGTGAATACTGACACCACTGAAAGACTGTCACCATCCACATGGACGAAGCTCTCACTAAGGACACCACTCCTGGACATGTGGATGTTGAGGGTGGTTCTGGCCCATCATGGCAACCTGGTCAGACAACACCAGTGAGCCTCACCCTGACCAACTCCTCCCAGCCCTGTGGCACCAACATTTCAGGCAGTCAGCCGCCCCCAACCTGTGTCACAAGTACAGTTTCAAACATCTTGTGCCCCCTCCCCCTCCAGGTACCTGAGTCACAGCAATCTTACTCTGACAATGATGGTCCTGGAACCAGTGGAAAGGGGAAAACTGTGCCAAGGTTGCAGGCATGTGGTTTAGGGTGCATGGGAAGCATGGTGTGACCCAGCGGCAAGAGGCGGCTGACAATGGTTCTTGCCAGGACACTATCAGTCAGGTTTTGGGAGCCTACAAACAATCCCAAGACGTGATTGGTCAGGTACTTACTGAACTCAGGGAGATGAAGCAGCTGCAGAGGGACTTCCACCAGGAAGCCATGGAAAAGTGGGAGGCCTCCAACACCATCTTGGCCTCCTTAACAGGGGTGTTCAAGAAGATCTGCAGTACCCTGATCAGGGACAGTGAACAACACACCCCTTTCTTTGGCCCAGCCCCTTCAACATCTGTGGCAGCCACTAGAAGGGAGGGCCTGTCAGAGGAAGCACCTGCCTCAGACACCCCTTCCTCTGTAGCAGCCGAACCTTCCACAAGCATCAATGTCCACCCAAAAATCAAGGGGGTGCAGATGGCAAGACACCAACCACTGCTAGCAAGTGACCTCTTCCTCTTCCTGATTTCACTCCACTGTGTGCAACAGATTTACTCTGTTGACTTACTTTAAGCACTTTCCATTTTTCTATGGTTGTAGGACCCTGGACTTTGGACTTCAAATGTTGTGGCATCTACTCAGATGATTACATCCACCATGACTGATCCCTTCATTTTACTTTTATTTAGTATCACAGATATTTCCTGCATAAATGTGAATAAACACACCTTTTACCAAAACACTGCCAACCATCTCTTCTTTTCTACATTTTGATATGTTGAATGGTAAACCCATGTGAGGCACATGAGGTAGACATAACATGGTAATGGAAGGAGGGATATGTCTCAGGTAGTGTCATGCTGAGGATGAATAGCAATGCAATGACACAAGTATCTGGTCACACCAAACATTTAATTGCACTGTACTGCAATTGGCTGCTAAAATGTCTGGACTGTCATAGAAAAGAATGGCTGAACCATATTGAGTCTGGCTGAATATCCCCTAGGTACCGTCCTCCAGACCACAGAGGAAAGGGCTTTGTCATACCCTGTCCCTCAGGGTAGGCTAACAGAGTAATGGATGTCACCAGCATGAGCCTTAGCACATAATAATACCATGTCTGCCAAGTTAACATATGCCATGGCACAGACAGAGGGCAGTACAACATTCCCTGATCCTAGGTCCATCCTATTATAATGACCAAGCAGATGGTGGGATGATACAAACCTGTGCCAGTGTTGTGGCTCAGACAAGGAGACCTGCAACGGGGAAACACATCTACAGGTTATACAGGATCATTGCCAACACAGTGTGAAGGTAGAATGCATGGATTGCACTGGATGACATGTCTCAAGGCCAAATGATAACATACATGAGACAATTACATCAACACACCATATCAAACAAGTGTACCGTGCACTTCAGATTCCCACCCACCCACTTTCCAAGCTGCTTTGGCACAGGACTCATACACCCCAAATCTGTGACCAACATTACCTGGATCAATCCATGTCCACTTCATAAGTCAGAACAGCAGCAAATACCTGCCAATGTCACATCTCTGATATGCCCACATGAGGATAGCTTGGTGAGGGTACCACTGATACCACTGACCTGGTCAGTGCATTGCTCTGCCTTCTGTGGCTCCATCCTGCAAGTAGAGCCCTTTCTCTGGCTCCTCTGAACTCCTGACCCCTGTCAGGAGTTTGAAGCCCTCCTCCAGCTGCAGGCTTCTACCTGCGCCTCACCCCTGGTGTCTAGTGGGGGAGCTCTGGTCTCCTACTAGGCTATCTTCTGCCTCTCTCCTCCTTGTGCTTTGCTCTCTGCTTGGCTTCCCTACTGTCCCTTAGTGCTCCTTGTCCTTATTTCGCTTTCACTCCATTCTCTCTCTCTCTCACTTTCGCTGTCCCTGTCAACACCAGGGCAGTGCATGCTCTATTGGCGACTAGAATGCAAAAACCCAGCACTCTCAAAACAACGTAATTTATGCATTGTGCTGCTATGTTGCTGTTTAACCTTTTGCATTGCAGAGTTCAATCCTGAAGACTTATTTTTAATGTGCTTACAAATGCTGTTCATTTGCAATGTATTGCTGTGGGCTTTTAGAGTGTGTTAGGGTGTGGTCCCTTTCCAGGGCCTTCTAGAGACTTTCCCTGCAACATGCCTGGGTTTGGTTGTGGGCTGGGCCAAGGCTCTATAAAAAGGAGCCAGCCCAGCTCCAGGTGCTCACTATTCAGAGGTCCCGGTGCAGAGCAGCAGCTACTTCCTGAGCTCCTGTCCCGGTGGCCTATTTGATCTTCCAGACATCTGACTTTCATTCTTCATTTGGAGATCCTTGTTCTGGGCGGTAAGACGGTGGTTGGGCTGGCCTCCCGACGCCGTTATCGAGAACTCTCATGTTCTTGGGCCTAATTCTTTTATGATTTGACAGAGTACTTTGCGCGTGTGAAATATGCTCGTGAGTGTTTGTGACATTTGCAGGGTGACTTGCGAATCAGCAAGACGCGCAATTCATTTCATGATAATTTAATCTTGTTAATTATTGCGCGCTACCATTTCTTGACATTTACATGGTGGGTTAAGAATTGGCAAGACGCGAGATTCGTTTTATGGTGTTTTAACATTGTTGTTCATTGCGCACTACCATTTCTTGACATTTACATGGTGGCTTAAGAATCGGCAAGACGCGCGATTCGCTTTATGGTGTTTTAACCTTGTTGTTCATAGCGCATTACCATTTCTTGACATTTACATGGTGGTTTAAGAATCGGCAAAAGACGCGCGATTCGTTTCATTGTACTTTGATCTTGTTATTCATTGTGAGCTGTTATTTCTTGGCATTTACATCGTGGTTTACGAATCGGCAAGACGCCCGATTCTCTCCTCGAGTTTAATTCATGTTGTTTATTGTATGCCACTATTCTAAGATATTTATCATGTAATATTCGAGTTGACAAGTTATGTGATTTGTTTTTCCTGAATCCATATTGTGTTATTCATGGTGCACAATCCTTTTATGGTGTTTACTATATATATATATATATATATATATATATATATAAATCTACCAAAAATGCGCAATTTTTGTTGAAACATTTTAAGAGTACACAGAAGATCAGAGTATCTAGATGCAATATTGTATGGTCCTAGTATGCATTCTCAAAAAAGGATTTATATGACTGGTTTAAAATTTAGTCAGAAAGTTTTTCTGATTCTCATGTAAAGGAAAGTACTTGAATAAGAACGTTTTAATTTAATCCATCTTGATTCCCTTACAGGTATCCGGCCATCTTGAAACTTAGTCATTTTAAACTTAATTCTTAGATTGTTCATGTTTTCAGAATGACTATGCTTAGAATCATAGTCTAGTATTGATTTCAGGAGATATAATTTTCATATTGTGTGTTCTAACCTTTTTCTTACTACAGGTCTCCTTCCCAGCTGTTTCCCTTCCTAATCCCCTCTTCCCCTCTTGAACTCTCTTAGCCTCTGTGATTTATCTATCAGAGTCTTGGAGCTGTTCAGTGGTGGACGTGTTGGGAACGTGCGCAGACCCCGAGGATCTGGTGACTCTGACAGTCCCCCACCACTGCTGCCCCCGTGGCCCAGCCCCCTTTTTTGGCTCCACCCTCTTTTTCATGCCGTTTTTTTGTCCCCCTCCCACCTGTCCTCTCCTCCCCCCACCTCCCTACTTAATGGCAGTCAATGTGTGGCCGCGGCGCTGGTGTGGCGAAGGCGCATCAAAGGCAACCCCATCTGCGCCTGTCTGCGACTGGACCATGCCTGGACAGTGCCTGGACCACACCCAGCACCAGAACCCCTGGCTCCCATCCCCCCCACCGCTGCCATGCACGTCTTCACCACGACGACGACACCCTCCGTGCCCTAAACACCGTCCGCTCTTCCGCCTCCCTTCAAGCCTCCCCGCAGACCACCTGTGGACCCTTCTCCTGCCAGAACTGCATCTTCACCAGCCTCCATGCCAACGACCCACCCATCAAGGCAGGATGCAACCATCTCAGACTCCACTGGACAGACCACCGCTGCATCCACTTCTCCTTCAAGAAACCCACAACACACCACCACTTACAAAGGATTCCCCCACCGCAGTTGGAACAAGGTCACCGAAGACCAACTTATGGCAACCCTCTCCCAGAACCTACCCATCAACACCACCGACACTGATGCAGCTGCCCGCAACTTCAGGCAATGGGTTTACACCTGTGCCAATACTCTCGCAGCAATCAAGAATCCCTCCAACAGACACACCAACAGAAAGGCCTTCTGGTTTACCACCGACCTCTGCGAATCTAAGTAAAGCTGCCAAAGACTCGAAAGAAAGTGGTGCCAAGATCAGACTCGGGACAACCTCACAGCCTTCAAAAAGGCCATCCCTAGACACTACCAACTCATCTGAGCCACCAAGAGAACTGCCTTCAAAGACCAAATCAACAACAATGCACACAGCCACAAGGAGCTCTTCAACGTCGTGAAGGAACTTTCCAACCCCAGCTCCAACGCCAATGACATCCTGCCATCCCAGGACCTCGGTGACTCCCTAGCCTCCTACTTCCACCGCAAGATTGCAGACATCCATGACAGCTTCAGCAACCAGACCCCCCCAACAACCACCAACACCACAGATTCACCTCCGACCAACCTCCTGCTCTCCTGGACCCCAATCAACGACAACAACACCATCGATATCATGAACACCATCCACTCTGGCTCTCCCTCTGACCCCTACCCTCACCACATCCTCAACAAAGCAAGCTTCGTCATTGCACCCCAACTACAGAAGATCATCAGCAGCTCCTTCGAGTCTGCCACCTTCCCGTAGAGCTGGAAACACGTTGAGATCAACGCCCTCCTCAAAAAAAACAAGGCAGGCCCAAAGGGACTCAAGAATATCCGGCCTATCTCCCTGCTCCCCTTCCCGGCAAAAGTCATCGAAAAGGCTGTCAACAGACAACTAACCCACTTCCTTAATGAGAACGGCACCCTGGACTCTTCCTAATCCGGATCCCGCAACAACCACAGCACTGAAACCGCCCTCATCGCCACCACCAACGACATCAGAACCAGAAACCGCAGCCCTCATCCTCCTGGGCCTCTTGTCCACGTTCAACACCATCTGCCACCACACCCTACGCTCACACCTCTGCAATGCTGGAATCCACAACAGAGCTCTGGACTGGGTCACCTCCTTTCTACCGGCAGATCCCAGAGAGTCCGCCTCCCCCCATTCCTCTCGGAGGCTACCGAAATCATCTGCGGTGTATCCCAGGGTTTGTCCGTTAGCATGACCATCTTCAACATCTACATGGCTTGCTCGCTAACATCGCTCAATCCCACAACCTCACCATCATCTCATACGCCGACGATACCCAGCTGATTTGCCCCCTCACCAAGGACTCTGCCAAGACCTACCTCCACGAAGGAATGAAGGCCATCGCCGAACAGATGAAGAGCAACTGCCTCAAACTCAATTCCAACAAGATGGAAGTCCTCATCTTCGGCTCCACCCCCTCCGAATGTGATAACTCCTGGTGGCCTGCCACTGTCGGAACTACCCAGACTCCCTCAGACCAGGCACGCAACCTTGGATTCATCTTGGACCCCTCACTATCCATGACCCAGCAATTCAACACCATCTCCTACTCCTGCTTCAACACCCTCCGCATGCTCCGGAAGATCTACACATGGATACCCACTGAAACCAGAAGAACAGTCACCCAAGCCCTTGTTATCAGAAAGCTGGACTACGGCAATGTCCTCTACCCAGGAACCATGGCCAAACTCCAGAAGAGGCTGCAACGCATCTAGAACGCCTCCGCACGCCTCATCCAGGACATCCCCCGCCACTACCACATCACAGACCACCTGAAAAACCTGCACTGGCTCCCAGTCAACAAGAGAATCACCTTCAAACTCCGCACCCATGCTCACAAAGCACTGCACAACACTGGACCAGAATACCTCAACAGACTACTCTCCTTCTACACCCCGACCTGGCATCTCCACTCCGCCAACCTCGCAACCGTCCCACACGTGTGCCACCGGCAGTAAATCATTCTCGCACGTGCTGCCAAGACGTGGGACACTCTTCCCACCCACCTGCGCCAGACCAAAGACCTCCTTACCATAAGGAAACTTCTCAAGACCTGGCTGTTGGAGCAGAAGCAGCACCTCTGCCCCCTCATCTCTCCCACTCCCCTCCTCAGCGTCTTGAGACCCTCATGGGTGAGTAGTGCGCTTTACAAATTCCTGATTGATTGATTGAATGCAAAAGCTAAGGACAAGGAGTTGAGGCAGGAGCCATCATATATAGGTGCCAATCCTGTTTTCAGATTTCAGTAGAAATACTCACATTGCAATGAGACAGACACAAAAAGCAGAACAAATCATCAAGGTAGTTACATATTCTAGTCTGACTAAGCAAACAAATCTTGGCTGTATACTGCATGGTATGAGATGCCCTATCTTTTGGAAAACATTACCCTACCTAACACAACCTGACCCCTACAGTTCCCCATACAGTCACAGTAGTCACATAAAATTACATATTTACACTCATGTGAAGTAGTGATTGATGAGATCTGCCCGCAAGTCTTTCCCTTCCTCTTCATCCTCACTGCTTTCTCTTCCTCCTCTGGAATATACGTAATATTCCTCCCCAAGGCAATGTTGTAGAGCATGCAGCAGGCCACAATGATCTTCCAAACTTTTTCGGGTGAGTAGGGGTGGGCTCTACCTGTCTTGTTCAGATACTGAAATCTGGCTTTCAGGAGCCCAAAAGCCCACTCCACAACATGCCTTGTTCTTCCATGGGCATAGTTGAAGCGGACTTCCCCTGGGGTAGTTGGGTTCCTCACCGGTGTCAACAACCATGGACAGTTTTGGTATACAGAGCCCCTGTAAGGGAATGGAACATATGTGCAGCTGCGAGTCCTTCTCATCGTCTCTTTTGCAGCAGTGTTCGCATATAAGCACACATTAAATATGTGATTTACCAACCAGCCAGGCCCTCTCTGAGTACAGCTGTGACATCAGCTCTGAAATTGCACTGTCCCACATGAAGAAGGCATCATGGAGTGAACCCAGATAATGGGCACTGACCTGTGAAATATAGAGGTCAGCCAAACATACAGATTGGACACGGATGAAATGGAAGTTCGTCCTGTTCCGATAGACTTGCTCATTGCCATGCGGTGGGACCAAGGCCACATGTATACCATCAATGGCTCCCACCGCATGTGGGATGTGTGTTAAACCATAGAAGTCAGACTTCACATGGACAAAATCCTCACGTTGAGGAAAACAGATGTAGCTGTCCAGGTGTTTTGATATTGCTGAGAGTACATGCTTCAAAACAAGATTCAACACAGGCTGAGACATCTCAGCAGATAGGGCCACTGTATTTTGGAAGGACCCTGTGGCCAGGAAGTGCAACACTGCCATGACTTATTCAATGAGTGGTATGCTATTTGGATGACTAATGGCAGACATCAGATCTGGCTCACACAGAGATTCACAATTGTTTACCTATTCAGGTGGTAGATCTGGATGATGAGGCTGTCTGTTCCTTCTCCTCCCTTTGTACCTATGTAGGACAAAAAGTGAGTATAGCCATCATTCAATGTGTACCTTGCAGCATACATAAGGCATGTCATTGACAAACAGTGACACAGCATGTCAGAAGTTTAGGACATGATACACAGTACACATCACCACTGACAATGACATAGAAGTAACATGTTTCTCCCTTGCATTCCCACAAATGTGTATACATCATCTATCTGGTGTACAACAGACTGTGAGTTGATGTCCCAAAACCCAAATTGCCCTTGGGGGCTGTGCCCCCAAGCAAGTTGCCATATGTGCTTAGCATTGTACAAAAATGGTGTGAAAGTCGAAGGACCTACATGGCAAGAAAAGAGCAGCACTTATCATCTGTATAAACAACATTTTCGGTGTTGTGGCGCATTTTTATTAGCCATACTCTGCATATAATTCCTCTAAAATGGTGGCTGCCTGACCTACTCTATTGGCCATTAGGAAGCGCCCATGACTGCCAGTGGAAGTCATCATTGCAGTAGGTGGATACAACCGCGGTGAACACAGCCACAGGCTAATGTTTTTGCCAGTGGTGGTCTTGGGCCAATGGCTGTGTCCTCTGGCGGAGACAGCTGCATACATGACGAACTTGACCACCATGTTCTACACAGTCCCTCACTTGACTCCCGACACTGCTGCCAGCAATACCTCTACTACCTGAGCTGCTGTATATTACCTCTGGGAGCAATCATGCCATGTCCAGCAGGTGATAGAGCCCCTGCCTTATCCCTGGAGGAACTGGAGAGGCTAGTGGAGGAGGTCCTACCCCTGTATGAATAGCTTTATGGTACACCAGAGGATCAGGCAGATGCCTCATGTCCACTTTTGCCTTGTACTTCACCATATTTTTACTCCACACAGGCAGTGCTTAATTTGTAAATAAAAATGTGCTGGTGCCAAAAGCTCCTCTCTGAAACACGTGGCTGCTGCAATTAAATGTGCAAGAACGGAATACTGAGGCAGCGTAATCCTGAAACGATCTCATGCCTTTAATCCATTTACAACCACTTCCTGCACCTTCCGCTCACTCTTGCTGCTTTCTACTTTCTCCCTTTGTGGCACTTTTTCATTTTTCTCTTCCTCCATCTTTCCCATATGTGTCTTCTGCTAATAGAAAATGCTTGAGGCAGAAAAATAAGTACCAGCCCTCAAAAATAACTGCTGGTGCCTGGCACCGGAAACCATTGCCTCAAATTAAGCACTGCACACAGGCTAGAATGTGCCCATGTATGCCAGAATGTAAAGTCAAGGCCATGTGGGTGCAGTTGGTGTGGCATCAATGGGAGAGTCATTGTGCATGTAATTGTGAACAGTGTCAGATGTTGAGTTCTTTGACTTTTGCCTGTGTGTGTGTTTTGAGCGAACCCTGTTGTACCTTATGTTGGATGCACAAAACAAGGTGAGGTGACATCACAGCCATCCCCATAAAACACTTGGCACATGGTTGTTTTCAATGTGAGACCACATGTATTTGAGCTGCGTATGCATGTTGTATGTGTGAGATGTGTGTAAAGTGAACTATGTGTATGTTGCAACTGAGCTTCAAACAACATCTGGCCTTGCTAATCTGTTGTTTTGAAGGCATATCCTGACTCACTCTGCCCTTCAGGTTGCTAGATACGCACCACATGCCAAATTGTTGTCTGCTACATCATGCACTGTCATGCATGGAAGTGATGGGAATAGGTTTTCATTAGGGTTCTGTCTGCTCAGCCTGCAGTGACTAGGGCCTGTCAAATGTTTCTCACTGTATGGGTGCAAGCCTAGGCTTTTGTTGAGTCATTTCGACTATGAAACTGCGACACTATGTTCACTCCCTTTATCCCAGTATATACTGTCATGTGGACCAATTTAGGCTCTGTGCTAAGTTGAAGCTTAATGAGGTTCTTTCGCTGATGAGTATGTACACGGTATTAGTGGGGAGTCAATGCGCTGTGATCAATTTAACATCACTGTCAATGTGTGTCTCTGACCCCTGACAGGTCCCCTACTCCCACAGCCCTGTTGTCATCATCATAAAGGTCAGTTTTGTCCTGTGCAGGCTTCTTGCATAAATGATAGTCACACCGTGGAGAATCCTGGGAACCTATGATATGTGACTCATTTGTTAGGTTACATGGCTGAAAATGGACAATGCATGCCTTTGTTTGTTGGATGCCATCTCTGTAGGATGGACACATATGTCCGGAAGCATGTACTATGTCACAGGTGCATGATACAGAACCCCACCCCCGGATGTGGCTTGAGTATGCATTTGTTAGGAACCTTCTGTACCCACCATGCCAGTCCCTTCATTGTTACCCATGTGTGGTGTCCGATTGTGCGCCCTAGAAGTAGCCTGTATTCAATGGTGGTAGAGAACTAGCCTCACAGAGTGTGAGTGAATTGATATATTAATGCCCATGGAGTCTACATTTCAGAAGCCACAGAGCTGTTATTTGTCCCATAACATTTCAGATTTCAGTCAGATTGCTAGGGCATGTCCCCCAAGATATCAGTTGCCCTACCTAGTCAGCAGAGGGCCTGAACAGGGTTGTGGGTTGGTCTGCTGATTAGGAGGTGTTTGTAGTCAAGTCCCTGTAGTCAGTGGCTGGTAAGTGCCACACCTGGGCAGTTTTGACAAAACGGATTGTTCTTAGTTCAGTGTACTGACTTGTATGTGCCATGTTAAATGGGTCATTGTTGACATATTTTCTTGTCTTGTCTTTTGCATCCATGCAGATCAATGCCCATTAGAAGAAGGGGATTTGGAGAGCCATCACCAAGGAGGTGCAGACCTTGGGGGAGCACCCACTGTCGCAGGATGGGGGAGGAGCTGAGATGTTGCACCCGGAAGATTGTAGAGGCCTAGCTGGGGCTGTCTTCCCAACGTAGGTTGAGTGCCTGTCGGGACACGACCCCTCTAATGGCCCACATTCTGGTGGTGGCCTACCCACAGCTGGATGTATGTTTGAGGGCAGCACAGCATCCACAAGGCGGTGAGTAGTCAGCATATTCCTGCCTGTTCCATTGCCAGATGAATAAGTGGGGTACAGACTGCTCCCCCTGACAAAGAGGGATGGTTCAGTGTGTTACACAGTAAATGGGAAATTGTTTGTGTTGACAAGTCATGTGTATCAAACTGATTTACCTTGCCTTCTGAACTTGGGAGCTAGTACAAACCTGGGAGGAATCATCCAGCTACTTTCTCTGCAGGGACTACAAGTGGGTGTCCACAGTGATAATTCATGTACTAGTTGTTGTAGCAGGTGTCATTTGTGACCCACAGATCACTTCCCATGAATGTCACAGACAAAAGGTAAAGAGGTTAGGGATCACGGTCCTCTGCCATGTCTCTGGGCATATGCATGTGTATACATCTACCACCCAGAAGCAAGTTATCTGCTGTGAATGATTGGTGCTGGTGTCTCACTCCACTCTGTGATAAGTGTATGCCCAGCATAGATGTGACATGGCTCACATGGCTAATGATCTGCAGATGCAGCAAACTACGTTCCCTTGGTAAGTGGGGAATGTCCATTGACATGAATTATATCCTATGACTGCGGGCAACATACCATTCAACGTGTGTTCATTTCTCTTAGGAAAACATTCTTAATCTGAAATTTCTTGCCTGTTCTAGCCATGTGGATTGGATGATGTCTGTAATCCCTCACATATATATGCATGGAAACTGTTAGTGGAATAGTACATTTACAATGGTGGTCCATTCAGTATTGTGACACAGACAGGAATGTCACCTTTGTTTATTGTCTGACTGATACCTTCATGCTTCATGGTATGTCATTTGGTATGTAAAACTGCAGTATAACTGAGGGACATGGCAGGTAGACCAAGACTGTGGAACCACTCTGTGTTCCTCTATGCCTTTGGTGTGGCATCATGTGGAAAAGTGCACAGCACCCGTGTGATGATTGGGGAGTGTGATCTCAGTGTTGGCATGAATCATGGTGTGACTCAAAGTGATGTTGAGATCACATGTTTGGCTTCAGGCATTCTTCCACAGACAGGTACCAGGCTTGCCATGTCATACATGTGGGTAGAGATGTTGCTTCTCATTGGACAACAGGTTGGGGTCCTTATATTAGCCATTCCAAATTCAGTGTCAATTCAACATGCAAAGTTTCCAACAAACACACTGAGATAATTTCATTGTAATGGGTGTCAGGCATTAGTGGTGGCTACTGTTATCCTGGGGCTTGCTGGTTGATTGTTTTGTGTATTCTGGAGACATCTCTCCCTGACATATTGAACCCAATATCAATGTTGTTTCTTTCAATGACGCATGTGAGGCCTCTCTGAGTGACATTGATACTACCTCCTTGACTCAGTTGAGACATGTGTCACTTGTTGAGCTGTACATTGCTGAAATGTGTCCATTGAGGCATGGGTATTTCCATGTCACCTACTCCAGGATATTGCACATTTGTATCTGAGTTAGCTGGGCTTCATTGGCATCATCTCAAGTTTGTTCCCTGTTTTAGAGTTCTCTCTGTTTATTTTTGTCTTTTTTCGGCTTTTTCTCAGTTTCTTCTGTTTTCTCTGCTTTTTCTTGCATTTTTGGCTTTTCCCCTGTGGTTCCTGCCACTGTGTCCCCAGTGGCCCTGCCCCCCTCACGCACCCATTCGCACTTCCCTCCTGCCTCCCAGCTGCTCCTTCCTCCGACCTCCCCCTCTGAAGGGGGGCCACTGTGGGACCGCACGGCTGATGCACCAGATGCAAGCCCTTCTGCGCCCGTCCGCGCCTGGTCCGCGCCCAACACCAGATCCCCTGGCCTCCGCGACCCCCGTCACCCGATGCCACTACGACGCCAACGGCCTCCACGCCCTCAACACCAGCGATTATACCACGTGCTTCCAGGCCTCACCAAAGCTCACCCACGGACCTTTCACCTGCCGGAGCTGCAGCTTCACCACCCCCCGAGCCACCACCTCACCCGCCAGAACTGGACGCAACCACCTCAGATGCATCCTTCTCAACACCCGCTCAGTCCACAAGCACGCCAAAACTCTGGGACCTTCTCGACTCCTCCTCCCCGGACATCGCCTTCCTGCCGGATACCTAGATGAACCCATCCTCAGCACCCGACATTGCCATAGCCATCCCGGACGGCTACAAGATCACCCGCAGAGACCGGGAGGAGGGATCGCCATCGTCCACAGGAACACCATCAGAATCTCAACCAACACCAAAGACACTCTCAGCATCGCAGAACACATGCACTTCCAAATCCACATGATCCCAAGACCACCCTCAGAGGTACCCTCCTCTACAGACCCTCGGACCTCGACCTCAGTTCAGTGACTCCATCGCCAAGGGCATCAGCACTCAAGCCCTTGCTTCTACAGACTACATCCTCCTCGGAGACCTGAACTTCCACCTCGTAAACACCAATGACATCAACTCCACCGCCCTGCTCGACAACCTTGCCAACCTCAGACTCAAACAGCTTGTCACGTCACCCACCCACTCTGCTGGACACACGCTCAACCCCATCTTCTCCGCCAGCAGCCACATCGCCTTCAGCCACACCACCGAACTCCACTGGACCGACCACCGCTGCATCCACTTCACCTTTGATAAACCCACCACTCACCACCACCTGCAACCGATACCCCGCTGCATCTCGAACAAGGTCACCAATGACCAGCTGATCTCCGCCCTCACCCCACCAACTGACACCACCAACACAGCCGCCGCAACCTCAGGCAATGGATCGACGACTGCGCCAGCGCTCTCGCCCTGATCAGCAAACCCTCCTACAACCGCACCGTCAGAAAGGCCACCTGGTTCACCACCAACCTCCGGATCTCCAAACAGGCTTGCCGAAATCTCTAGAGGAAGTGGCCCCAAGAACAGACCACGAGACACCCACACATCCCTCAAGAACGCCATTCGCAAGCACCACCAGCTCATCCGGAACACCAAGAGATCCTCCTTCAAGGAACGAATCGACAACATTGCACACAACAGCAAAGAGCTCTTCAAAATCGTGAAGGAACGCTCCAGCACCAATGACATCCCACCTTTGCAAGACCTCTGCGACTCCCTCACCACCTTCTTTCACTGCGAGATCGCAGACATCCATGACAGCTTCAACACCAAGACCCCACGGGCAGTTGCCAACACCTCTGACTCACTGACCCCCTGCCACACCAACCTCCTGCTCTCCTGGACACACGTCAGCGACGTTGACACCACCAATGTAATTAACACCATTCATTCCAGCTCACCATCTGACCCCTGCCCGCACTACATCTACAACAAAGCGAGCTACTTCATCGCCCCCCAACTCCATATGATCATCAACAGCTCCATCGAGACCGCCACCTTCCTAGAAAGCTGGAAGCACGCCGAGTTCAACCCCTTACTCAAGAAAAACCAAGGCGGACCCTAAGGACCTCAAAAACTACCGGCCCATCTCCCTGCTACCGTTCTCAGCGAAGGTCATCAAGAAGATCGTCAACAGGCAACTGACCCACCACCTTGAGGTAAACAACACTCTGGACCCGTTCCAATCCGGTTTTTGCAGCAACCACAGCACCAAGACCGGCCTTATCGCTGCCACCGACAACATCAGGACCTTTCTGGACAAAGGCAAAACCGTAGCCCTAATCCTCCTTGACCTCTCTGCCGCCTTTGACACCATCTGCCACCACACACTGCACACACGCCTCCATGACGCACGGATCCATGACAAAGCCCTGGACTGGATCACCTCCTTTCTCTACGGCAGAACCCAGAGAGTCCACCTCCCTCCATTCCGATCTGAAGCCACCAAGACCATCTGCGGCGTACCACAGGGCTCCTCCCTCAGCCCAACATCTTCAATGTCTTCATGGCACTGCTCACCAAAATCTTTCGATCTCACAACCTCAACATCGTCTCATACGCCAATGACACCCCGCTGATCCTTTCCCTCACCAAGGACCCCGCCACCGACAAAACCAACCTCCACGAAGCTATGAAGGCAGTCGCCAACTGGATGGAGAACAGTCGCCTAAAGCTGAACTCAGATAAGACAGAGGTCCTCATCCTCAGCCACAACCCCTTCGCCTGGGACGCCTCCTGGTGGCCGACCCCGCTGGGAGCCGCACCAATGCCCACCAACCATGCATGCAACCTGAGTTTCATCCTTGACTCATCGCTTTCCATGACCCAACAAGTCAACGCCGTCTTATCCTCCTGCTTCAACACCCTCCGCATGCTCAGCAAAATCTTCAGGTGGATCCCTACCGAAACCAGAAGGACGGTCACCCAGGCCCTCGTCAGCAGCAGACTAGACTATGGCAACGCTCTCTACGCGGGAACCATGGGCGATCTCCAGAAAAGACTGCAACGGATACAGAATGCCTCCGCACGCCTCATCCTCGACATTCCCCACCACAGCCAATCACAGCCCACCTGAGAGACCTACACTGGCTCCCCGTTAACAAAAGGATCACATTCAAACTCCCAACCCACACCCACAAAGCACTCCACAATGCCGGACCAGCATACCTCAATGATTGACTCACCTTCTACACCCCGAACCGTCAGCTCCGCTCCGCCGACCTCGCCCTCGCCACTGTTCCACGCATCCACAGGACAACAATGGGTGGCAGATCATTGTCCTACCTCGCTGCCAAGACCTGTAACACCCTCCCCATCTGCCTACGTCAGACCAAGGACCTGCTGACCTTCAAGAGACACCTCAAGAGCTGGCTGTTGGAGCAGTAGTAGCTCCCCCCAAAACGCCTTGAGACCCTCACAGGTGAGTAGCGCACTCTACAAAGGCACTGATTGATTGATTGATTGGCGAATTCAATACATCTGATGTGAAATCTTCAGGGATCATTTCTTGGAACGTGGCAGGATTAAGATCCAAACTGGAGAATCCAGATTGGTGGAAAGTTGTGACTCAAAATACTTATATCTATTGTCAAGAAACATGGCTCACAGACCCTCCATACATTAATGGCTATATCACCTATAGAGCTCCTGCAATTAAGTCTTATGCGGGTAGGGCTAAGGGATGCCTGGCCACCTTTATATCAGTATTGGTAAAGGGGATGGATGTGCGTGTTATGGATGCAACCTCACATTATTTGGTCCTCTCTCTAAAATTAAATGAGCCCTATGATGTGATGTTGATCAACTATTATAACAATGTTTTCGATCCATCGGATACTAGTGTCATTGATAATCTTGAGTGTTTGGTACATAAGGCACTGAATGTGAGAAAGAAGGACCTTACAATAATTTGGGTTGGGGATTTTACCACTCATCTTTGTGAAACTGAGCTTTTAGACTGCTGTGGGCTCCTTAACAAATATGATTTCCCTATGCAGTATTTCAAACAGTCTCCCTATGGAAATGCACTCAATCGTAAAATGGCTGCAAATTATTTGTTCTTCCCAACACCAGTGGTCGAGGGGATTCCTATGTTCATAAGGGGAGACGCCCATACTACAATTGATTTTATTGTCTATTCTAGAGAACTTACCCCTTTTGAAGGGACGTTTAGGGTGATGTTAACTTGTATTAGCGATCACAATCCCTTGATTCTAGAAACAAGATTAGGTTTGGAAAAGGATTCAAGATTAGCGGAACGACTGCCTGTTATGAAGCTCTCTGCGCAGAAAGGTCTGACCATTAACCTCTTGGGTGCCTTGGACGAGATGATCTCGTCCAAGGCTACAGTTCCCCTGTGCCTTGGACGAGATCATCTCGTCCATGGCACAGGGAAACTTGGGGGCGCGCTAGCGCGCCCCCGTGCACCCCCCCTCCCCCACCAAGGCGGGGATGGAAGGGGAAGACCTTCCCCTTCCACCCCCGCCCCCCCGCCCCCCCCTGTGACATCAGCGCGCGCGCTGATGTGTCACAGGGGCCTCCCTCGTCGCGCTGGAAGCTCTGCTTCCAGCGCGATTGAAAAAGAAATGCAAAAGCATTTCTCTTTCAATCACCGGGGAGGCCCGGAGGGGCTTCAAAGGGAAGGAAAAGTATTTCCTTCCCTTTGAAGTCTCTCCGAGGGTTTCAAAAGCCGGATTGCTTGCAATCCGGCTTTTGAAACCCCACTAGACACCAGGGATTTTTTTTTTTTTTATGATATTGACAAAAGGGAGCGACCCCTTGGGCAAGGGTCGCTCCCTGGGGGGGAGGGCAATTTATTTTAGGCCATTTCTGCCTATTATTAGGCCGATCTGCCCCCAGGGGGGGCAGAAACCTATAGGCGCCAGGGCAAGTTTTTTTTTTGTGTTTTTTTTTTTGTTTGTTTGTTTTTTTAGAGATGGGGAGCGACCCATCAGGCAAGGGTCGCTCCCCTGGGGGGGGGCAAATTGTATTTACACCATTTCTGCCCCCCTGGGGGCAGATTGGCTGATTTTAGGTCAATCTGCCCCCAAGGGGGCAGAAACCACTAGGCACCGGGGATTTGTTTTTTAGCGCCAATGTCACGCAGGGGGAGCGACCCAGTAGGCAAGGGTCGCTCCCGGGGGGGGGGGGTGGTGGGGGTTGGGGGGGTCAAATTTATTTTAGGCCATTTCTGCCCCCCCTAGGGGCAGATCGGCCTATTATCAGGCCGAACTGCCCCCAGAGGGGGGCAGAACCCTCAGGGCACCAGGGCAATTTTTTTTTTTTGTGTTTTGTTTTTGTTTTTTTTCGAGATGGGGAGCGACCCATCAGGCAAGGGTCGCTCCCCTGGGGGGCAACTTGTATTTAGGCCATTTCTGCCCGCCTTGGGGGCAGATTGGCCGATTTTAGGTCAATCTGCCCCCAAGGGGGCAGAAACCACTAGGCACCTGGGATTTGTTTTTTGTCGCCAATGTCACGCAGGGGGAGCGACCCCGTAGGCAAGGGTCGCTCCAGGGAAGGGGTGGGGGCTGGGGGGGGAAATTTATTTTAGGCCATTTCTGCCCCCCCTATCGGCCTATTATTAGGCTGAACTGCCCCCAGGGGGGGGGGCAGAACCCTCAGGGCACCAGGGCAAATTTTTTTGTTGTGTTTTTTTTTTTGTTTGTTTGTTTTTTTCGAGATGGGGAGCGACCCATCAGGCAAGGGTCGCTCCCCTGGGGGGCAAATTGTATTTAGGCCATTTCTGCCCCCCTTGGGGGCAGATTGGCCGATTTTAGGTCAATCTGCCCCTAAGGGGGCAGAAACCACTAGGCACCTGGGATTTGTTTTTTGGCGCCAATGTCACGCAGGGGGAGCGACCCCGTAGGCAAGGGTCGCTCCGGGGGGGGTGGGGGTTGGGGGGAAGAAATTTATTTTAGGCCATTTCTGCCCCCCCCCCCCTGGGGCCGGCTGAGCTACAGGCCAAACTCCACAGGTAGGCACCTTGCAAAAAACACCTCCGTTTTCTGTGAAAAAATATGTTGTGTCCATGTTGTGTTTTGGGCCATTTCCTTTCATGGGCGCTAGGCCTACCCACAGAAGTGAGGCACCATTTTTATCGAGAGACTTAGGGGAACGCTGGGTGGAAGGAAATTTGTGGCTCCTCTCAGATTCCAGAACTTTCTGTCACCGAAATGAGAGGAAAAAGTGTTTTTTGGGCCACATTTTGATGTTTGCAAAGGATTCTGGGTAACATAACCTGGTCAGAGCCCCGCAAGTCACCCCATCTTGGATTCCCCTGGGCTTCTAGTTTTCAAAAATGCGCTGGTTTGCTAGGTTTCCCCAGGTGCGGGCTGAGCTACAGGCCAAAATCCACAGGTAGGCACTGCTTTTTATAAAAAAATGTGATGTGTCCACGTTGTGTTTTGGGCCCTTTCCTTTCGTGGGCGCTAGTCCTACCCACGCAAGTGAGGTATCATTTTTATCGGGAGACTTGGGGGAACGCTGGGTGGAAGGATATTTGTGGCTCCTCTCAGATTCTAGAACTTTCTGCCACAGAAATGTGAGGAACATGTGTTTTTTTAGCCACATTTTGAGGTATGCAAAGGATTCTGGGTAACAGAACCTGGTCCGAGCCCCGCAAGTCACCCCTCCTTGGATTCCCCTAGGTCTCTAGTTTTCAGAAATGTACAGGTTTGGTAGGTTTCCCTCGGTGGCGGCTGAGCTAGAGGCCAAAATCTACAGGTAGTCACTTTGCTAAAAACAGCTCTGTTTTCTGTGATGTGTCCACGTTGTGTTTTGGGGCATATCCTGTCGCGGGCGCTAGGCCTACCCACACAAGTGAGGTATCATTTTTATCGGGAGACGTGGGGGAACGCTGGGTGGAAGGAAATTTGTGGCTCCTCTCAGATTCCAGAACTTTCTGCCACAGAAATGTGAGGAACATGTGTTTTTTTAGCCAAATTTTGAGGTTTGCAAAGGATTCTGGGTAACAGAACCTGGTCCGAGCCACACAAGTCACCCCTCCTTGGATTCCCCTAGGTCTCTAGTTTTCAGAAATGCACAGGTTTGGTAGGTTTCCCTAGGTGCCGGCTGAGCTAGAGGCCAAAATCTACAGGTAGTCACTTTGCTAAAAACAGCTCTGTTTTCTGTGATATGTCCACGTTGTGTTTTGGGGCATATCCTGTCGCGGGCGCTAGGCCTACCCACACAAGTGAGGTATCATTTTTATCGGGAGACGTGGGGGAACGCTGGGTGGAAGGAAATTTGTGGCTCCTCTCAGATTCCAGAACTTTCTGCCACAGAAATGTGAGGAACATGGGTTTTTTTAGCAAAATTTTGAGGTTTGCCAAGGATTCTGGGTAACAGAACCTGGTCTGAGCCACACAAGTCACCCCTCCTTGGATTCCCCTAGGTCTCTAGTTTTCAGAAATGCACAGGTTTGGTAGGTTTCCCTAGGTGGCGGCTGAGCTAGAGGCCAAAATCTACAGGTAGTCACTTTGCTAAAAACAGCTCTGTTTTCTGTGATGTGTCCACGTTGTGTTTTGGGGCATATCCTGTCGCGGGCGCTAGGCCTACCCACACAAGTGAGGTATCATTTTTATCGGGAGACGTGGGGGAACGCTGGGTGGAAGGAAATTTGTGGCTCCTCTCAGATTCCAGAACTTTCTGCCACAGAAATGTGAGGAACATGTGTTTTTTTAGCCAAATTTTGAGGTTTGCAAAGGATTCTGGGTAACAGAACCTGGTCCGAGCCACACAAGTCACCCCTCCTTGGATTCCCCTAGGTCTCTAGTTTTCAGAAATTCACAGGTTTGGTAGGTTTCCCTAGGTGGCGGCTGAGCTAGAGGCCAAAATCTACAGGTAGTCACTTTGCTAAAAACAGCTCTGTTTTCTGTGATGTGTCCACGTTGTGTTTTGGGGCATATCCTGTCGCGGGCGCTAGGCCTACCCACACAAGTGAGGTACCATTTTTATCGGGAGACTTGGGGGAACATAGATTAGCAAAACAAGTACTATTGCCCCTTGTCTTTCTCTAAATTTTTTCCTTCCAAATATAGGAGTGTGTGTAAAAAAGACATCTATTTGAGAAATTCCCTGTAATTCACGTGCTACTATGGTCACCCCGGAATTCAGAGATGTGCAAATAACCACTGCTCCTCAACACCTTATCTTGTGCCCTTTTTGGAAATGCAAAGGTTTTCTTGATAGCAATTTTTTACTCCTTATATTTCAGCAAATGAATTGCTGTATACCCGGTATAGAATGAAAACGCACTGCAGGGTGCAGCTCATTTATTGGCTCTGGGTTCCTCGGGTTCTTGATGAACCTACAAACCCTATATATCCCCGCAACCAGAGGAGTCCAGCAGACGTAACGGTATATTGCTTTCGATAATCTGACATTGCAGGGAAAAGTTACAGAGTAAAACGTAGAGAAAAATTGATGGTTTTTTCACCTCAATTTCAATATTTTTCTTTTTCAGCTGTTATTTTCTGTAGGAAACCCTTGTAGGATCTACACAAATGACCCCTTGCTGAATTCAGAATTTTGTCTACTTTTCAGAAATATTTAGGTTTCTGGGATCCAGCATTGGTTTCATGACCATTCCTGTCACTGACTGGAAGGAGGCTGAAAGCACAAAAAATTGCACAAATGGGGTATGCCCCAGTAAAATGCCAAAATTGTGTTGAAAAATTAGGTTTTCTGATTCAAGTCTGCCTGTTTCTGAAAGCTGGGAAGCTGCTGAGTTTAGCACCGCAAACCCTTTGTTGATGCCATTTTCAGGGGAAAAACCACAAGCCTTCTTCTGCAGCCACTTTTTCCACTTTTTTTGAAAAAAACGAAATTTTCACTGTATTTTGGCCAATTTCTTGGCCTCCTTCAGGGGAACCCACAAAGTCTGGGTACCTCTAGAATCCCTAGGATGTTGGAAAAAAAGGACGCAAATTTGGCTTGGTTAGCTTATGTGGACAAAAAGTTATGAGGGCCTAAGCGCGAACTGCCCCAAATAGGCAAAAAAAGGCCTGGCACAGGAGGGGGAAAAGGCCTGGCAGCGAAGGGGTTAAATGGGGAAAAAATGAGAAGCTTCGTTTTTTCAGAGACCTAACGTTGAACAAAAGGGAAGAGGTCATGATTACCTTGGGGGAAGACATGCCCCCATATAAAATTGTTGAGGCATTTTCTGCCCTGACAAGGTATATGGCTGACAAATTGCAACACCCATAGCACCAGTAAAGACAGAGGACCTCTTTGGTTCAATCATGCATGTACCTCATCCCTTAAAGATCTGAAGAAAATAACCAACATTTTCCCTCAAAATCGTCATGCTATTAAGGCGGCATGAAGGACATATAAGGATGCACTCGCTGCCAGGAAGATTGAACTGAGGGAGAATGCTTGGGATGAGTTTATTGAAGCAAGCAAAATAAAAGATATAAAGGTTTTTTGGCAAGTGGTTAACTCTTCCCCACTAAATGACAAGGATAAAATTACAATTAATACTGTTGTTCCAGCCCAAATATGGGTGGGCCACTTCTCTAAAAAATTTCTTACGGAGAATAGTGTTTCCCAGGATGAAATTAATTGTCTTATGGCAATAAGAAATGCCTCGGTAGGTGCAGCTTTTTTTAATACAATAGATGTAGCCAATGTAATAGAGGCAATTCAAGACTGCCCCTCTGATAAAGGTCCAGGCCCTGACAGAATCCCAGCTGACCTATACAAAGGGATCCCAGAAATGTGGGGACCATTGCTTACTAATGTTCCAAGATCTGCCATGATAGGCCCCTGAGTAGAAACTTGGAGAGAGGCGATTATTGTACCCATCTTTAAGAAGGAGGATAGGGCTGATACACAATGTTACTGCCCAATCTCCCTATGAGATAGCTCAGTTAAGATACTAGGCCGAGTTATTTTAAACAAGTTCGAAAATTGGGCAATGGAGAATAACTGTTTGTCAAAGGTGCAGTATGGATTCCGTCCAGGGTTGGGTACAGTTGAACGAACTCTCAACTTGACCCTGATAGTTCAGAAATATACGAAGGCTAAAAAAGGCTGTGTACATTTAGCCTTCATGGATCTGTCCTGTGCCTTTGACACAGTTGACAGAGTGAAATTGTGGACTGGTATGCTAAATATGGGGGTGGACAAAGATATAACTGTCCTACTTAGTAGGCTTCATGCTTGCACCTCAGCACAAGTTCGTTTTTCCCAGGAGGGTGATTTAATGGATAGATTTGCCTGGATTTGGGGCTATGCGGACTGTTCAAGTCTTCAGGTAGTTGAGAACAAGTTTTTGAGAAGGTTATTAGCAGTCCACCAATCCACCTCTGTAACATTTTGTCATAAAGAAGTAGGCCTGAGGGACTTATCGAATTACATTAAACTTCAACCAGTATTGCTATGGTTAAAAATGTGGTCAAATCCTGAAGCCCACTTGTGCAGAACAGTGATCCAAGTCTGTCTTTCATTATCAATATCGATGGACATACCTTGGCTCAGATATGTTCATTCTACTTTATCTCGTCTTGGGGCAGGGGAATTTTTTCTTGCCCTGGGCTCTTTAACAGGACTGGAGTTTAAAACGTTTAAGGGGACATACTGGCATTCAATCTATGATTTAAAACCAAATATGGCCACAGCTAGGGATCAGGACATGATGCTGCCACATCAACTACACTTTATGTTATATTTGGACATTATTACCTCTAAACAGCATAGATTTCTACTTACCAGGCTGCGCCTGAATACTATACTTTACCTAGTAGCATTCCCTACCTGTGGCACTTGGTTTAAGAAACTTCCGCCATGCTGCTGTGATGGCAGAACACCCCAAAGCACTTTGCACTTTGTTCTTTTATGTACCCTTTATATGGCACCTAGAAGAAGGTTTTTACGTCCAATTTTTATTATCCAAGGGTATTAGAGCTAGCTACCTTGCTTTTTCTTATTTATACAGTCTGGGAAATGAAGAGCTAATACATGCTTTGTTAAACTATATGTATGCTGCCTTTGGTATTCAAAATTCTGATTAATATTGCTATTTATTGTATATCTGAGATGTATATATTTGATGTCTTTTAGGGTTTTATTTTGAACCGAAAAGAGTATCTGATGACGATGATCCTATTTCTCTTTCTTTTTGTAGCATCATCACAGGCAGGCGAAGATGGGGCACAGCTGAGAAGGGAAGCATCTGGCCATGGTACCTTGGGTCAAGATACCACTGACACAGAGAGACCCAGTGGCCTGGAGGGCGAAAGGAGTGCCACAGGGGAGACAGGATCTACAACCTCATCATAAGATTCCTCCTGCAGTGTCCATTCCCTAGTGGTGACATACCCATCGGTGAACCCTTCTTGTCCACCACCCCCTAATTCTATCACTGCGCTCCCTGTTGCTCCCCACCTAGTTGGCCATGCCTGCTCACCCAAAAGGGTGGGCATCTCCTTTGCTGCAGGCACCTCTGCCCTGGCCCCTGTTACCCCTGCTGCCCTCAGTGAAAAGACTACTGACCTTCAGAGGAGCATCTCTGTAAGTCAGTCAGCCATCATGAATGCCATCCAGGGACTGGAGACCTAACTGCAGAAGACAAACACGATCCTGGAAGGCATTCATGGTGCAATGGCTGGCCTACAGAGATCTTTTCAGGCTCTAGCCTCCACACTGACAGCAGCCAGTCACCCCCCAGCTTCCGTCCCCCCTCCAACTTCCTCTTCCGAATCCAAATCCCCACTTTCCTGACCTACCCAAAGCACACAGACAGATACACTCCACCTCAACAGACAAAGGTAGCGAACACAAGCACCACAATACACATGGGCATGCACACAGACAACATTCACCCACAGACACAGCAAAAGTCATTACTTCCCCTGATACCCCTACCACCCCTAGCATCACACACACGACATCTAGCATACCTATAGACACCACCACAACAGTCACTGACACAGCCACCACGCCCATCCTACCTGCAGACAATACATGAGCAGACCCTCAGACATCCATCACAAGCACCACATCTGAAGACACCACAACTATAGACACTCATACATGCAGCACATCCACCATACCTGCAGTCACCACCCAAGCAGACACCCAAACGCCCACCACAACATCCACCATTGCCTCCGCCCCCGTAAGCCCAAGACATATAGACGCCCTCAGGCACCCATCCAACAGACCCCTACCACACACAAGCATACCTCCCATAAGCACGCACCCATGACATCCACACCTATATATCAGACAACCACTCCCTCAAACTTCAAATCATGACCCACTTCTGATGACCATCCCCGTGTATCCAAGAAGTTATTCCTGTATAACCTTGACCTTAGCCCAGTCCTACCCCCGTACAACATCCAGAAGGAGCACAGCCAGCTCCAAGGGCCATCCCTTCCACCTCTAAGGCCTCCTCTGCCCCCCATAAGCACCCTTCCCCCTCCACCAAAGAAGAGGCCCACCCCTCATAAGAAGTCCCCCTCTCAAGCCCAAGCCAACCCTCCTCTCAAATCCAATCCCTCACACCCCCACACCCGGATAATCCCTGCGGTGCCTGTATGCCCCCTTGATGCCCCTTCCTGTGGACGTTATATGGGACTTAGGAGTCAAGTTTGGGCACAACACTGTGCCATTATGACTCTTATTCAAGGACTGGCCAATGCCCTTGGATTTTATCATTACTGATTCAAATAAACCAAAACAGTTGTGTTTTTGTGTACACCTTTGTCCTGCAGTTCCTTTTTCTAGGGTTAAATTGTTCCTGTGTGACTTTGGTTGTGTGCCTGCAGTTGTGTGTGTTTGAGCCTGCTTGCTGATCCATGTGGTGTGGTTTACAGTATGTGGGTTTGTGTGCAGTGCTGGAGTCCCCCAAGAGAAGGGTATATGTTGTGTGTATAGATATGTGTGTGTAGATGCAATGTTGGTGTCATGACATTGTGTAGTGTTTGTTATGGTAAGCATTTCTTTTTGGGTGGTGAATGTTGGCATGTATTGTGTTCAACGTATCCCCCTGATCTAGCCTATGTATAGATGTGATGTGTCATATTGAGTTTTGTATGTGCAGGCATGGAGTGTGTTAAATTGTGCTAGCTGTGTTTGCATTTGCCTGTGCATGTGTCCATTTAGGTGTGAGCCCCTTTGTAGCTGGTTCCTGTAGAGGTATGTCCCATGCAGTGAGAGTTGTATGTGTTTTGTTGACTTTCCCTTCCCCCATTGTTTATATGTGTATGACAAATGGTTTTGGTATTCTTTTTCCTTGTGACCCATGTGGGGCCACTTCCTGTGGACATGTTGTTTGAGGGTCCTGTTGAAAGTGATATATGTGCCAGTCTAGTCTCCTTCCCTGGGTGTCCCAGGTGGCCCCATCCCAATTAAGTAAGTATAGTTGTTATGCTGTTCTTGGTGTATTTGTCTCTCTGAGTTTTGTGCATGCCATTGTGCTTCCCTTGTGTTGTGCTGTGATGTGTGTGTCCATTGCAGGGTTGTTTACTGGTGGTGTGGTTTGTGTTCCATGCCACATAGATAGATATGTTTGTTTTATGTAAGGACAGTTCATGGACAATGGTGGATGTGAGTGTGTGGTTAGTATTTGTATACGTACTGTAGGTGTGTAGTTGTTGCTGTGTGTGACAATGTTGTGTACAAGCTTTTTTCAAATGTTAAAGATGCAGGTAGGTGTGTGTATACTTACAGTTGATGTCATCCACATCAACGTTGATTGCGTTGTCTTTGGATGATCATCATCAGCAGCTTGACATTTACAAAGGGCTCCATGGTGGCACCGTACATGTGAGGCTGCCTGCAGGTGAGTGTCTCCCTTTATACTGTCCCTTTCCATCAGCTTGTACCTGGTGTTTGGACCGCCACGGTCACATTGGTGGTGTGCAGCCTCATAAAGGGTCCGGTGGAAACACTGTCTCCACCAGACTGTTTATGCTTCCTGGTGACCGTGGCGGTCCGTGCTGCCTGGCGATGCTGGTGGACCACTGACGGTCCTCTGTGGGTACAACTGCTATGCTCATAATACGGCGGTCCGCTCCGCCAGACCGTTGGCAGTTGGACTGCCACTGCCAGCATGGCGGTCAGAGGACCACCAAACTCTTAATGAGGCTCTTAGTTGATGAACTTTTAATTGGTGACTATTAGGTGGGTAGCAGACTTGATTTGGGCAGTAATGTGTGCCCTTTCACTTTCAGACACATGCCTGAAGTACGAGGTATTTAGTGTAGTTGCATTGGTATAAATTGGGTTCTATTGATGAGCACATAGAGGCTTCTATTGGATAGAGGATCTGTATTTTTTTATTTCAACACATTTTACCAAGATCTTTTAAATAAAATTTAAAAATTAATGTAACTGAACGTTTTTATAAAATTAATTAATTATATCTGTCACTTTTCCTAATTATTAATACATAATAACATTTTTACTTTAAGAAGGAAGTTTTATCAATTTAAGCTTCAAACAAATACTATAAATTAAAATTGAATACATTCAAAAAATTTAAAATGTATATTTAAATTAGGTTATTAATGCTGTAAGGTTATTTTTATTTTGTTCTTGTTCTACATTTAAAATAAATATATGAAATTATTTTGCATTGATATTGAACTTAAATCTATTTTTTCCAAAGATAATAACATTTTCTCTTTTCCCTTATGCCTTTCTAATGGGGCATCTCCACTACTGGGGTGGAGATCTCCCTATCGAAAAGTATAGGGAAAACATTTTAAATGTTCCCTACACTTTACCTTAGCTAAAGCACAAGTGAAATATACATACAGCAGGGAAATAGTAGACACTTTATATTTAGTCATCTGGTAAAATAGGGAAAGTTATGCTATTCATTTCTACTAATCCCGCCCCCCTAATAAATCAAACATTTTTGATTTGTGTTTTTGGATCATTAGGGAACTAATTTAGCTTAGGTAGATATTACTTATCAAGGCCGAATTTTTCTGGATGGCATATTTTAAAATGGCAGCTGTTGCAGTGATGATGTAATATTGTTGCAGTGATGATGTAATATTTTGGGAGCCATGAGACCTATATACTTCATTTTGGTGTCAAAATATAGGTTTTGGAGGTCAAGTAGCCTTATAGGCACAGAAAACTCCGCGGAGCAACCCTTCTGGCATTTTCCAAAATGGCAACTATAGTAGAGGAAGAAGAGACAAATATAGAAATGAAACAAATAATAATGGTTTTTAATCCTCATGCATACACCAAACAATGGGGGTCATTCTGACCCTGGCGGCCGGTGACCGCCAGGGTCACCGACCACGGGAGCACCGCCAACAGGCTGGCGGTGCTCCTGAGGGCATTCTGACCGCGGCGGTTCAGCCGCGGTCAGAAAGGGTAAACCGGCGGTCTCCCGCCGGTTTACCACTGCCCTACAGAATCCTCCATGGCTGCGGAGCGCGCTCCGCAGCCATGGGGATTCTGACACCCCCTACCGCCATCCTGTTCCTGGCGGGTCTCCCGCCAGGAACAGGATGGTGGTAGGGGGTGCCGCGGGGCCCCTGGGGGCCCCTGCATTGCCCATGCCCATGGCATGGGCACTGCAGGGGCCCCCGTAAGAGGGCCCCGCAAAGTATTTCAGTGTCTGCAAAGCAGACACTGAAATACGCGACGGGAGCAACTGCACCCGTCGCACCCCTGCAACTACGCCGGCTCAATTCTGAGCTGGCGTCCTCGTTGCAGGGGCATTTCCTCTGGGCCGGCGGGCGCTCTTTTGGAGAGCGCCCGCCGGCCCAGAGGAAATGTCTGAATGGCCGCCGCGGTCTTCTGACCGCGGTGCGGTCATTTGGCGGCGGTACCTTGGCGGACGGCCTCCGCCGTCCGCCAAGGTCATAATCAGCGCCAATGTTTATTATCTGAATATGAAAAAAAATGTTTATCACTCCTGTTTAGACACATTTTCATAGTTCACTTTATAAGTTTCAGCAATCACTCATGGTGCATTTGTAGAATGATGAACATTTCAGAAGAGCATACAGACAGGGACTTCGATTTGTAGCACAGGTTTTGCAAGTACATGTACTTGTAAGTTCTGTGGGTACATGCTTTAGAAATTTTATCAATATCTTCCCTACCAAATTCACACGGATCTTTCTCTACATATGCATGATCCCAAAAATGTACACATCTTCTGATCAAGTAGAATGCTCTTTTATTGTGCCTATGCACAGAATATGATGTTGGTGGAAGGTCACTTAGCCGGACTAATTTCTTGAACTCACTGTACCGAAGATCGACAAATGTGTGACATTCAGAACTCGTTATCCACTCAGGCACAAGGTATTTTTCTACATCTTTAAAGTCACATTCTTCTTCTGTCTCAGCAAATCCTTTCAAAAACTTCACAGGTTCAGTAGTTAAAGCTCCAAGCTTTGCTCCTATTTTGCGCATAATGTCATCACCCGTGAGAATATGTGCCTTAATAAGAGCACTGGGCATCTATGGGTCAAGTTTCTTGTACAGAATATGAAGGGGGATTAAGGGCCTCACTATGAGGCTGGCAGTCTTGAGATTAACAGCCTTGTGGAGGCGGCCAGGACCATCACTACTCTGGTGGTTCGACTATCACCTTAAGATCCTGGTGGTCAGACCGCCCGGGTTCTACAGTCCCTGCCAGGATCGGTAATTCTGATGGGTTGCCGGCGGGTGCAGGTCAGAATCAGTCAGGGCGGTCCTGCATGCAGAGTTGCCCTGTTGATTACGACCTGGTTCTCTACCAGCCTTTTTATGGCAGTATCACAGTCATGAAAAGGCTGGTGGAGAACAGGTGCAAGGGGCTAGAGGGGGGCTCCTGCACTTGGCATTAGCAGTGCAGGGGTCCCCCTGCCAAGCACCCTCGCAATGTTCACTGTGTGCACAGCAGTCAGTGAATATTGCGAGAGTGCTGGTACACCCTGCAGGTGACAGCATTTCTGTGGGCTCGATTATGAGCCAGAGACAATACTGCCGCCACTTTCCAACAAAGGCTCATGGTGGAAACCTCGATTTTTGGCTGTCAGCCTAGCGGAAAAGTCTTAAGGGGTCCATTGGGGAGGCAGCCAGTGTGGCGGCAGCCTCTCCATTGGCAGTTGGGCGGCTGGGTATTCCCCTGAACTGAACTTTTAATGAGGTACTAAGGGGCAGATTTAAGAGCCCCTAGCACCTCGTTGCGCCACATTAGCATTATTGTTTTATGCTAATGTGGCCCAACAAGGCCAAAATCATTGTGCCAAATTTACAAAGTGGCATAATGCATGCATTTCACCACTTTGTGATCCTTTGCATCTTTTGCACTACATTATGCCTGTGGCAGGCATAAAGTATGCAAAGGCGCGTACCCCATTAGGGGAGCCTGAAAAGATGATGCAAAGAAATCTCAGAGACTTCTTTGCGTAATTTTTTTGGCACTTTTAACACCTGCTCAGAGCAGGCTTTAAAAGGAGGCACATCATTGTTTACAATTGGCCTCAATGGGCTTTGCAGACTTTTTTATGCTAATCCTGAAAAGCTCCGAACTAGTGTCAAAACCCCGTAACAAATGTTGACTCTCGTTTCCTAACTAAGGCTATGGTGCACTGTATCTTAGATACCACACACACATGGTGGTGTTGGGGGGGGCGCTAAGGGGCGCAAGGAAAGTGGCACTGCACTAGCTGCAGTGCTACTTTCCTTAAATCAGGCCTTAAGTGTCTCTTCTAGCCTGTTCCATAATGTATCCATAACTCTGACAATCCTTGACTTATGAACATTGTAACAAATCTAAATAGCTAAATATTAACATCTGTGTCATTTGGCAGTACAATGACTCGATTGGAACCATTTCGAACAGCCCACTCAACATGTGGCACAACATAAAGGTCAGCTTCTTACAATTTGCTGTTAAGTTCTTGAAAATGTAGTCCGTACCTTTTGTATATATCTCTGCAGGCACCAACTCCTCATTGACAATCATTACACTTGCAATAATTGCAAATTCAGTCTTCACTGAAGAATCAACGATGTTTTGATGAGTTAATATCTCCAAGTTCATCTTGTTTGATGTTGATGATCAATTGTTCCACTTGTAGATGTTCTTCTGATTTTCTCACCTTCTTTGACAGTTTAAGATTACTGTCAAAGAAAATGAGCAGTTCTTTCAAGGCCTTTGATATCTGTAGAAAAGTGTGAATGACTTCTCTAAAGTCTTGCATGGATGAAATCTTTACCATTCGCAATTGTGACATATAGTCCAGAACAAGAGCAGTTTTCAATGAGGACACCTTTTCGAATTGAAAGTCTTCAGGTGAAATGTTTTTTTCAAGCTCTTGTATGAGTTTGTGCTTTACTGATTTAGTTACAGTATCTCCATCAAATAATGCATTTCTTGGAAGACAGTCGTGCAACAGAATGCCCTTGATAAATTCATCCTTTTCTTTTGCTGCATACATCTCTATGTGCTTGCGAAAGTAAATTTTTTGTAACCTGTTTTTAGCAGCAGTTAAAGTGTGGAAGTTTAGCTTTGGTGATTACAGGCTTTTCTCTTGCAATGCAAATCTCTCTTGCTTCCATTCTGTGTATTGTTTTGATCCATGATTCAGGACATTTAGTAGACGTGTCTTTATATCATAATCCACATATTGTTTGATCACAGAGTTGTGTAGTCACACAGGCTCAGTCATTTCAAATGGGTTTCCGTGCTGGTATATGAAATGAACAAGGCTGTCAATATTTTTTTTTAATTTGTTCCTCTCTCTCTCACAAGTCCGTAGTGAGGAATAGTTTCATGATGGGCCATTAATTTTGAACTCGTCATTTCTCTGAAAACATTTCAAATAGAAAGGACTTCATGGTAAACTAGCTATCATTGGGCAACATATTCACTTTTAAGTGTCTGACCAACAATTCTCTTGGAATGTTTTTGTGATCTCTGGATTGTCTGTTCTGTTTTCATACATATCTGGAGCCACAGCATTGAAACTCCTCTTTCTGTCTTTCACCACAATATGTCTTTGGGTGGATTTTCTGTAGAGGTATGGTTCTTCCCACCTCTAGCTCTTTCACTCTTTCCAAACACCAGGACCCATATCTGTTAGTTTATACAATTAAGTTCACAAAACACAGTAATCAGTGACTCCACAGTCTATACATGCAGCTTCAACTCACCTTCCCAATCGGCATGTACCAAGCTTTTCAATACAGCTATCATATGTGAAACATTTCCCCAGTACTTGCAAAGTTCTGATTTTTCTTCACATTGTTTGACACAATCTATGAACTTGGCTTTCTGGTTTTCTGATTTTGTACATTGTTAGGCTTTGCCATATATCTTTTGAATGAAGTGCACCCTGTGCCATGTTCACTTCTGAGATAAGATATGCAAAACCTTATTCGTCATTTTTGTTCCAGAAAGCATTCCAGCATAATGTTTCCATAGCCTCAGCTATGTTGAGCATATCCTGTAATGAACAAACATAATCAGTTCTGCTCAATACTGACTGGACAGTTTTGCTTCCAAAGATCTCAGCCTCAATATGGGCATCATTTATGCCACATCCACTGAGATAACTTCCCGCACACTGCAACATACCTTTTGACATGTGAAAAATGCCCATCATTGGATAAGAATCTTCAAATTCTACTAGCTTGCTCATAAACACGTCAGCTAAAATAGGAAAAATACCTTAATTGCTGAAAATGGCAGGATAAGCTGGTCTTCAAGCTGAGCACGCACATTTTGGAAATTCTTTAGAGCTGTGTATAATGTTCCATAATTTGTGACTGGAGAAGGTATTACTGGCAAAACCCCAACCTTCTTCAGTGGGATGGTATTCGGGGAGATCAGAACATGAATCACAGTACATGGAGTTACTGGATTTTCTTCATCCTTTAGTCCACACCAAATGAGGGATATGACAAATTCAGGTAAATCAACTTTGCTGACCGCAGCATCAGGTAGAAGGTCCATGTCCTTAGCCACTTTGAAACTTTTACGGTAGACTGGGATGTGCTGATGGCTTGTAGTGATTTTGCAATTGGTGGCAAAGACAGTTGGGTTATAAGTTTGCAGCTTTGTTTGTTTATGCCTACAGCTGACACAGCCGGTTTTCCAGCAGCTACTTCCTTGGTACAGTCTTGAAAAAGTGCTGTGGCAATATCATGTGTGCTGAATGTTCCAGACAAAGAACAGCTGTCTTCAAAATCAAAATTAGCAAGAGAAGCAATTGTAAATCCTTTCCTGGTAAAGTGACCTGGAAGTGGTGTGCTGTCAGATTCACAAGATTTTTCAACATAGGCTGCTAGCAAGTTCCTGCTCCATACTATGTCATTATAACTTGTTGATACACCAATCCTATTCATTGAAGCAATTAGCTCTTTAGTTTTGCACTTGTCATAGATTACGTTGGGCACTCAACATCAGTAGTGGAGTTATCTTTTTGCTGTGATGTAATTCATAAAACATGATTTGAAAAGGCAATACATTTGCACAGCATAACCCTGTCAGTACATGCAATTGTCTTTCACTTCTTTACTTATATCTTCAAAGCCATCATCAAGGTTGTCGGTTTCTGTTCCAAACTCAAGAACTTTAGTTTGTAACAGTTTTGCTTTGCTGATATTAAACAATGATGTAAAAAATGTTAAGACAACATCAGACATTCATGTTGACTCCCATGATTAGCAGAGCTCTGGGACATCACATAATTTGTCATTAAGTCAAAAATCTAAATCTTTCAGGACATTTCCTAAAAGGGTTCATGCTGATTTTACTGCATCCTGTGATCCTATTTTGGCAGCAAGAACTTCAGGAGTCAACTCAACTGAGATCAACATAAGTGGCACATTCTTTTTGTTAGACTGACAAAAAGGAATTCCGTCATTGTAGATTCTCACCGGATCAATCTTAATTTCATCATTATTGATCAAAACAGTTTCATCAATGTTGACCATTATGTCTCTGATCTCACTGTAAGTGGACCTGTAGTCAGCACTCAAGAGTGGCTTTAAAACTTCATTTGATTTTTCAAAGAGAGCAAACTTAGCTGAAGGCTGGCAGTTATGTCGCTGCTGGTAGCTTATTGTACATTCATATTTTAGAATTATGCATGTATGCAGTTCAGGTGAGCAGACAAATCCACTGTGCATACATTCACCTTGCTGTTTAGACCAGCTACCCAGCTGAAAATGTCATCTTGGACGAAATTAGCTGCAGATTGAAACATGTTTGCCCTTTGAGTCTCACATACTCAGTACTTTGTTCTTTCATCAGTCTCTTTGGCCCTTGTTCTGGCTAACCCCCAGATAACACATTGAAGGTCCTCTGCTTTCTGGTCAGTTGTTTTGAGGTACATGAGGGATAGACACCAATCTTCTAAGTGGATAGACACTGGGTTTGGTTGTCGTCTCTTTCTCAGAAGACTCAGATCTTGTTGTGATTCACTGGTTTCTGCTATTTGTTGTAAATTTTTCATCTAACTGTATTTCTGCAGCATCTCAAACTCTCTTCGGTCCAGCCAAAGTTGATGCTAGCTTTTCTTTCGGAATACTTTGGCATATGACACATTTTTCTTTGTTGAGCTAGTCCTCAGATTTAGTAGTTGGTAGCACTCTGTAAAGATCCTAAGCTACCACCTGCTTCGCTCATATTTACAAAGTTGAATCAATGGAAAACCTGAAACAAAAACAATATTAAAAGAAATTACCAATGTGATGGCTAAAACACACCTGTCGTGCCGCTGCGCGCAGCACGAGCCAAACATTCGGCTCGGGCTGCGGCACGCGGTCTGAAGACGCGCCGCATCCCCAGCCTGCCCTGCATATTACAAGGCCCCAAATTGGGCATGGGGCTTCGTTCTTTTTTAGCATGACGCGCTTCCAGGCAGGTCTGACCTCCCCCACTCATCTGTTCTTCTTTTCTTCTTCTTTTTCTTGTTGTTTTGTTATGCCTTCCTATATGTTTTTTCCCTTTCCCATATTACCCCTCTCTTCACAGCATTCCTTGTTCCCTACTCTCTCAAGAGGTTGATGCCTACTGTAATTACTACCGGACGTTCCATCAATACAGTCTAAGGAGTCCCCGCTCACTATCTAGAATTTCAAGATGTATTCCAAAAACCATCCTGACCTGTTTTACCCCCTTATCGAGAATAAGATTGTGCTATTCCCTTGGAACCTGGGGCGGTCATTCCCTTTGGGAGAATGTATTCACTCACGGAACCCGAAAGGGAAGTTCTCAAGGAGTATCTGAAAGAAAACTTACATAGCGGTCTAACTGTACCTTTATCCTGTCCGGCAGGGGCTCCCCTCTTTTTTGTACCCAAGAATACGAAGGATCTTCCTCCCTGCCTGGATTTTCAAGGTCTAAATAAGATAACTTATCCTTTGCCCCTCATCAAGGATATACTAGAGGCAGTTAGAGGGGCTCAACGATTTACCAAACTAGGGGCCAGATGTAGCAAATTTAAAATTTGCGAGGTGCAAAGTGCGAGTCCATGCGACTCGCACTTTGCACCTCGCAAATTGGTATGCAGTACGGTGTCTCAGACACCGACTGCAACTCGCTATGGGGTCGCAATGACCCACCTCATGAATATTCATGAGGTGGGTCGCAAATTGCGGCCCCATAGCGAGTATAGGCACTCGCAAACATGGAGGCCTGCTGTCGTCAGCAGACCTCCATGTTCGTGACTGCTTTTAAATAAAGCAGTATTTTTTTTTTTTTAAGTGTAGCCCGTTTTCCTTACAGGAAAACGAGCTGCACTTAAAAAAAAAACCGAAACCTTTAGTTTCGGTATTTTTTCAGGGCAGGGAGTGGTCCCTTGGACCACTCCCTGCCCTGAAAAAATATTTGTGGGTCCAGTCACAAACTGGAAGGGGTCCCATGGGGACCCCTTCCAATTTGCGAGTGGGTTACCATCCACTTGAAGTGGATGGTAACTGCGATGCCATTTGCGACCGCGTACGCGGTCGCAAATGGTATTGCATACCACTCAGACTCGCAAATAGGAAGGGAACACCCCTTCCTATTTGTGAGTCGGAAATGCATATTGCGAGTCGGTACCGACTCGCAATATGCATTTCTGCATAGCAAAGAGGCATTTGCTCCTCGCAAACGGCGATTTTCGCCATTTGCGACGTGCAAATACTTTGCTACATCTGGCCCTAGATCTTCGTGGAGCCTACCACCTTTTGCGTATTAAAGAAGGAGACAAGTGGAAGACTGCTTTCCAAACCCCATTTGGTCATTATGAGTACAGAGTCATGCCTTTTGGTCTCACTAATGCCCCCTCCATTTTTCAAAGATTTATGGGCTCTGTGTTCTCTGATCTCTTGAACCATACGGTCGTCATCTACTTAGAAAATATCCTTATTCACTCTAGACGTCCTGAACTTCATTCTTCTCACGTGAAACAAGTCCTCCAAAGACTCCGGTAACATAAACTGTCCTGTAAACCAGAAAAGTGTGAGTTTGACAAGACCGAAGTCAAATATTTGGGATATCACCTTAGTCCCACTGGAATAGCAATGGACCAGGAAAAGGTACAAGCCATCCTAGACTGGCCTTCCCCTTCCTCTATTAAGGAAACGCAATGTTTTCTAGGATTGGCTAATTTTTATCAGCAGTTTATCTTGGACTTTGCAGAACAAACCAGCCACATAACTCAAACATTAAAGAAGGAGAATTTAAAGAAAGGCTTTGTCTGGACAAGGGCGGCTGAAATAGCTTTTCAGAGTCTGAAAAAGGCCTTCACTCAAGCACCTATATTAAGACACCCAGATACCAACTAACAATTTATTGTTGTTACTGATGCTTCCGAAAGAGCCATCGGAGCTGCTTTACTCCAACAAAAAAGAAGATGACGGTCTTGAACATCCTGTTTTCTATTTGTCCCATGTACTCTCTGCGTCGGAACAACATTACTCAGTACTAGAAAGGGAGTTATTAGCCCTGAAAACAGCCTGCCTAGAGTGGAGACAGTTTCTTATGGGTTCCAAAGAGCCCTTCGAGGTGAGAACAGACCATCATAATCTACAATGTTTACGTAATTTTTTATGCCAGAACAGTCGTCAGGCTCGTTGGGCCTTTTTCTTCAGTCAGTACGACTTTTATGTCACCTATATTCCTGGATCCCAAAACATTATGGCCGATGCTCTGTCTCGCCGTTATCCAGACTGTACGCCTACCCCATCACAATATCTATTTGAGCCCAGTAAAATCATCGGAGCAGCTCAATCTTTCCTGGATGAGGTACAACTGGAATATTCCAACCTGTCTGATCAAGAGTTCAAGAAACAAAACCCCCTAATATGTAAACTGAAGGGGTATTATTATTATAAGAACCTGTTGTTCCTCCCTACTAATGGTGTAAGAGAAAAGGCACTACAAATGTGCCATGATTCTCTGGTTGCTGGTCAGAGAGGCGTTAAGGCCACACAGGAACTACTCCTGCAGTCTTTCTGGTGGCCTACCTGGAAATTGGATGTCGAAAGATATGTTCAGGCTTGTCCCATATGTGCTCAAGTAAAAATGCCCCTTACCAGACCTGTGGGATTACTACAACCATTACCCGTTCCACCGGCTCCCTGGCACACCATTTCTACTGACTTCATGTGTTCACTACCTCCATCAGCAGGAAACCGGGTTATCATGGTTACCATAGATTCCTTTACAAAGATGGCTCACTTCACTTTCCTGAAAAAATTACCTACTTCCCAAGAACTAAGTCAGATATTTATCCATCATATCTTCAGTCTCCATGGAAACCCACACAGCATTGTATCTGACAGGGGACCTCAGTACATCTCCTGGTTTTGGAAACATTTCTGTAAGACACTGAATATCAATATAGCACTAACATCGGGTTTCCATCCCCAAACCAATGGACAGACTGAACGTCTCAACCAAGGATTGGAACAGTACCTTTGCTGCTTTTGTAATTCTACCCAGAGCAACTGGAATACTTACCTTCCTATCACTGAATTCTCTTACAATAACACTGTCCATAGTACCTCCAAGGTCACTCCTTTTTTCTGTTCTTATGGCTATCATCCTACCTCTTTTCCTACTACTTCTCAGTCTACCTCTTTTCTTCCTGCTGTCACTTCATTTTCCAGACAACTTTTACAGATCCATAGATTGATTCGATCTAACTTGTTTAACACCAAGAGATACATGAAGAGAATAGCAGATAAGAAGCATAGGGATGCTCCAGTATATCACCTTCAGGATAAAGTCTGGCTTTCTTCAAAATTTCTACCTTTACGCCTTTCTCAGAATAAGTTCGCACCTCGTTACTATGGTACTTTCCGTATTCTTCAACTGATTAATCCTGTCACTGTCCGTCTTCACTTCCCTCGTACCTGGAGGATTCATCCGGTCTTTCATGTTTCCCAGCTCAAACCCTCTGTACCTGATCCTTACTCTTGACAGTTTCCTTGTCCTCCTCCCTTGTTAGTGGATGATGTACCTGAATATGAGGTACAAGAGATTTGTGACTCTCGTATCTTTCACAAACATCTTCAGTATCTGATTCATTGGAAGGGTTACCCTCTCAGTGAATGCTCTTGGGAAGATGCATCTTCTTTTCACGCACCTCTTCTGATTCGTCATTTTCACTGCTTGTTTGCGCACAAACCTGGACCTTCGGGGGGATGGACCTACTGTGGTGCCGCTGCGCGCGGCACGAGCCGAACATTCAGCATGAGACGCGGCATGCGGTCTGAAGACGCGCCGCGTCCCCAGCCTGCTCTGCACATTACGAGGCCCCAAATTGGGCATGGGGCCTCGTTCTTTTTTAACGTGACGCGCTTCCAGGCAGGTCTGACCTCCCCCACTCACCTGTTCTTCTTCTTTTTCTTGTTGTTTGGTTCTGCCTTCCTTTATGTTTTTTCCCTTTCCTATATTACCCCTCTCTTCCCAGCATTCCTTGTTCCCTACTCTCTATGGCTACTAGTCCATTATGTTCAATGTGTTTTCCCTATCTAAGATGGTGTCCTTGTACTTCCTGTTGGTCGCTTCCTGTTTGTTCATATTTAAGGGCTGTGATTCTTTCTCTCCTTGCGCTGCAACACTTTCTGTTTGGATGGTGGCTTCGCTCCTGCTTCCTTGTATTCTATACTGGTTCTTGATTGTTCCAGTGTTTTTTCCTGTACTTTTGCTCCTGTTATTACCTATTCATTTTGTTCCTGTTGCAGGAACTTATCCTTTTGGAGGTTTTTTCCCCGTTCAGGGCTTTTTTCCCTCTGGCACTACTTCTGAGGGACACTGCCTGCTCTTGGTGTATCCATTGCCTTCAGCGCCGTGGCTACCAGAAAGAGTCGCCCCTACATGGGCCAAGGCCGAACATTCAGGAACAAGATCCTCGCCACTCGTTCTGTGGACTCCAGGTTAAAGCAGCACGTAAGTCGTGACAACATCATTATAGAAGTGTAATTTTTTAAAATGGCAGAAGGGTTGCTCTGAGGAGTTATTTTCTGTCTCTATAGGACTACTTGACCCCGAAAACCTAGGTTTTGACACCACAATGAAGTATATAGGTCTCATGGTTCCTGAAATATTACAATATCACTGCAACACGCCCGCCATTTTTAAAAATGTTGTGCAGAAAAAATCGCCCCAGATTAGCAATGTTTACACAAGCTAAATTACTCCTCTAATGATACAAAAACACAAATCAAAAATGAAAATCTCTGGACAACATTTTTTTTGCAGAGGAATATAGAAGGCCAGGAATATACAGGATACAGTCACCTAGCAGGAGTCCCATTACCCCGTGTGACACAGGACTTGTGAAGAAGGCAATAGTGAAGAAATACAATGAGGAGGAATCAGTTATAATAAACAATTTTATTGACAACATCACCATTTAGCATTGCAGTAATAATAATAAACAAATATAATGCTATCCCAAGATCCTAAACCTAATCCCATCTCTCACATTTTAAAAGGCATTCCCTAACCCAATACTAATTATAGTTCTATTGGTAAAATTACCCATTTTTACATTAATGAAAACACTGTTGGTTTTTAATACTATCTGGTAGACCTGGCATCCTTGGCATGGCCTCCCCTGTCTTTTTTGCCTCGCTTCCCATGTTTTGACTGTGTACTGGACTCAGTTTTTGCTGTTTTTGGTACTCAGGGCACTTTACCACTGCTGACTACTGCTAAAGTGCAACGGCTCCTGTGTAAAATGCATGTGTAATTGGCTTTTCCTAATTGGCACATCTGATTTACTAGTAGGTCCCTAGTAAAGTGCACTAGAGGTGCCCAGGGCCTATACATCAAATGCTACTAGTGGGCCTGCAGCAGTGGTTGTGCCACCCACATTAGTAGCCCTGTAAACATGGGTCAGACCTGTCACTGCAGTGTTTGTGTGTGCAGTTTTATACTGCCACTTTGACCTGGAAAGTGTACCCACTTGCCAGGCCCAAACCTTCCCTTTTTGTATATGTAAGTACCCTAAGTTAGGCCCTAGGTAGCCCCATGGGCAGGGTGCAGTGTATATTAACCCCTTTACAGGCAAGGCTTTTCCTTTCCTTTTAATGTCTCTCTGAGCATTCCTGCTCAGCACAATCGCATGTTATTTATATTGATAAGGGGAGCGACCCCTCAGGCAAGGGTTGCTCCCCAGGGGGCAATTTTTTATTAGGCCTTTTCTTCCCCCCCCCCCTTGGGGCAGATCAGCCTATATTAATTAGGCCAATCTGCCCCCTGGGGGCAGAAGCCACTAGACACCAGGGATTTCTTTTTTGTTTACATTGATAAGGGTAGTGACCCCTTAGGCATGGGTCACTCCCCTGGGGCAGGGAATTGTTTTTAGGCCATTCATTTTTTTTACAGATGGGGAGCGACCCCCTAGGCAAGGGTCTTTCCCCTGGGAGGCAAATTTATTTTAGGCCATTTCTGCCCACTTTGGGGGCAGATTGGCCTATTTTTCTTCGGCCAATCTGCTTTCAAGGGATGCAGAAACCACTAGACACAAGGGATGTTTTTTGCGCCAGTTTCATGCAAGGGGAGCTACACTTTAGGCAAGGGTCACTCCCCTGGGGGGCAAATTTATTTTAGGCCATTTCTGCCCCCATTGGGGGAAGATCGGTGTATTTTTGTTAGGCTCATCTGCCTACCAGGGGGACAGAAAGCCCACCAGACACCAGGGAAGAAATATTTTTTTAAAAGAGGGTGGGGGTATGGCCATACCCCGACCCCGAATAAACAGGGACAAAGTTGTTCTGCCCACTGGTGGGCAGATGGGGCAGTTACCCAGATCCACTCATCGGGGGGAGGCAGAAAGCCTACTAGATGCAAGGGAATTAAAAAAAAATAGTGGGGTGGTGGCTACCAACCAGTATGGGCATGGTTATGCCCCCAACCCTGGAATGGTGAGGGCTGCACTTTTTGGACTTTGTGGCACTGCCATCTAGAGAAATCTATGAGACCTAGAAATATCTGAAAACAAAACATGTGGGTGAGTCCAGGGTGGTGTGCTTCACATGCACCTCACACCATTTTCCTACCCACAATGCCCTGCAAACCTCCATCTTTGCTTGAAATCACACATTTTCCACACATTTTTGTGATGGAACCTTCCGGAATCTGCAGGAATCCACAAAATTCCTATCACTCAGCATTATTGCATCTATACCGATAAAAAACCTGCCCTACAATTTTTTTTTCCCAAACTCCCCTTTTGGATCCGCTTTGGCTCCTCCTATTTTTCGACATGTTTTTGGTTCTTCCCTATCACAGGCACTTGGCCCACCTACACAAGTGAGGTATCATTTTTACTGGGAGACTGAGGGGAATGTTGGGTGGTAGGAAATTTTTGGCCCGTGCAGTGATCCCATTCAGAAATGTGGGAAACATGCAGTTTTTTAGTTAAATTTGAGATTTGCTGAGGATTATGGGTAAGAAAACACTGGGGGATCCACGCCAGTCATACCTCTCTGGACTCCCTCGGGTGTCTAGTTTTCAGAAATATCTGGATTTGGTTTCCCCAGAAGGACCAAAAACACAGGTATCCCCCCCCACAAAAACAGGTAGTTTTGTTTTTGATAATTTTGATGTGTCCACGTAGTGTTTTGGGGGCATTTCCTATTGTGGGCAGTAGACCTACCCAGACAAGTGAGGTACCATTTTTATCAGGAGACTTGGGGAAATGCTGGGTGGAAGGAAATTTGTGGCTCCTCTCAGATTCCAGAACTTTCTATCACCGAAATGTAAGAAAGAATTGTTTTCTTTGCCAAATTCTGAGGTTTGCAAAGGATTCTGGGTAACAGAATCTGGTGAGAGCCCCACAAGTCACTCTTGGATTCCCCTAGGTGTCTAGTTTTCAGAAATGCACAGGTTTAGTAGATTTCCCTAGGTGCCGGCTGAACTAGAGGACAAAATCCACAGCTAGGCACTTTGCAAAAAACAGGTCTGTTTCTTTGGGAAGATGTGATGTGTCCATGTTGTGTTTTAGGGCATTTCCTGTCGCGGGCACTAGGCCTACCCACACAAGTGAGGTACTATTTTTATCAGGAGATTTGGGGGATTGCTGGGTGGAAGGAAATTTGTGGCTCCTCTCAGATTCAAGAACTTTCTATCACAGAAATGTGAGGAAAAAGTGTTTTTTGCCAAATGTTAAGGTTTGCAAAGGACTCTGGGTAACAGAGCCTGGTGAGAGCTTAACAAGTCCCATCCTGGATTTCCCTAGGTGTCTAGTTTTAAAAAATGCACAGGGCTGGCATTTTTCACTGAGCTAGAGGCCAAAATCCACAGCTGGGTACTTTCCAAAAAACATGTCAGATTTCAATGTAAAAATGTGATGTGGCTATGTTGTGTTTCCTGTTGCGGGCATTAGGCCTACCCACACAAATGAGGTACCATTATTTATCAGGAGATTTGGGGGAACACAGAATAGCAGAACCCCTTGTCTTTCTCTGCATTTTTTACTTCCAACTGTAAGACAGTGTGTAAAAAAGATGTCTATTTAAGAAATGCCCTGTAATTTTCTTGCTAGGTTTCCTTGATACTTATTTTTCACTCTTTAGATTTCACCGAATGAATTGCTGTAAACCCAGTGTACAATGAACACCCAGTTCAAGATGCAGCTCCTTTATTGGCTCTGGGTACCTAGAGTTCTTGATGAACCTACAAGTCCGATATATCCCCGCAACCAGAAGAGTCCAGCAGATGCAACAGTATATTGCTGTTGAAAATCTGACATTACAGGAAAAAGTTACACAGTAAAACGTGGAGAAAAATGGCTCTTTCATTCACCTCAATTTCAATATCTCTTTATTTCAGTTATTTTCTGTCATTTTCTGTAGGAAAACCTTGTAGGATCTACACAAATGACCCCTTGCTGAATTTAGATTGTTGCCTACTTTTTAGAAATGTTTAGCTGCCTGGGATCCAGCATTGGTTTCACACCCATTTCTGTCACTAACTGGAAGAAGGCTAAAAGCACAAAAAACTGTAAAAATGGGGTATATCCCAGTAAAATGCAAAATTGTGTTAAAAAATGTAGTTTTCTGATTCAAGTCTGCCTGTCCTTGAAAGCTGGGCAGATGGTGATTTTAGCACTGCAAACCCTTTGTTGGTGCCATTTTCAGGGAAAAAAACACAAGCCTTCTTCTGCAGCCCTTTTTTCCCATTTTCTTTTAAAAACTAAATGTTTGCGGTATTTGGCTAATTTCTTGGTCTCTCCAGGGGAACCCACAAACTCTGGGTACCTCTAGAATCCCCATGATGTTGGAAAAAAGGACACAAACTTGGCGTGGGTAGCTTATGTGGACAAAAAGTTATGAGGGCCTAAGAGCGAACTGCCCCAAATATCCAAAAAAGGCTTGGCACCCGAGAGGGGAAATGCCTTGCAGTGAAGGGGTTAAAGGTGGGACATGAACTGATGTGTTCTACATGTCCTAATAGTGAAATACTGCCAAATTCGGTTTTCACTGTTGCAAGGCCTATCTCTCTCATAGGTTAACATGGGGGATGCCTTTAAATATTGTTAAAGTGCAGATTCCCCTTGAGAGCAGATAGAAATATGGAGTTTGGTGTCTCTGAACTCAGAATTTAAAAATACATCTGTTAGTGAAGTTGGTTTTTAGATTGTTAGTTTACTTTTAGAAAGTAGGCATTTTCTTGCTTAAACCATTCTGTGACTCTGCCTGTTTGGGGATTCCCTGTCCAGGTCAGACTGACAGTTAGGCTGTTTGTGAATCTCCTCTAGACAGTGACACAAAGGGAGCTAGGGTGTATATTCTGATGAGCCAGCTGAGCTGGAGTGGAGGAAGGAGTGGTCACTTACACCTGAATTGGCTGTGCCTGCTTTCTCACAATGCAATCTCCAACCCCCTCGTGTGTGTCTTAGACCAGGCTGGGCAAGGCAGGATCCTGTAAACAACAGAGACTTTCCTTTGAAATTTGCCTACTTCAAAGGCAGAAAGGGGTACAAGAAGTGGACCCAAAACCCCAGACTTCATGTCACTTCTGGAACCAAGAGGAACCTCTGCCAAGGAGAAGAGCTGAGGAGAAGTGCTGCCCCTGCCCCTGACTGTGCTTTTTGGGCTATCCTGCAGTTGCTGCTTCTGCCTGTGAAAGGTGACAAAGGCTGGACTTTGTTGTGCATTCCTGATTAAAGAAGAAGAATCTCCAAGGGCTTGAACTGACCTTGCCTCCTGTTTTGAAGTCTCATGGCCATCAAACACTTCCTCTGCCAGCACCTGGACTCTTTGCTGAGACTCCTGCCCTGCCAAGTGGTGCCCTATCCAGTCCCTGGACCCTTGAAAAGTGAAGTTGGCAGACAGGTGAAATACACGCACCGAACGCCGTGCGGGGAACTTTTCGACGCACCATCTGCAACGCGGCTGATAAATGATGTGCCACCCACTTCACTGCTGAAATCGATGCTCCCCCTTGCATTGTGGCTGAGAGATTGTTGCATTGTGGCTGGAGAAATTACACAACACCCGCTTGCAGCTACTGATAATGATGCAAACCCCATGCAGCGCAGTTTTCTAACACCGTGCAACCGGATTTCTCATGTATCATCCCTGGGTGTCAAAGTCATTGTGAACCTGCGCGGATCCCAGGTGCCCTGTCCGGAAGTCGATGCTCCGCCGACCTGACCAGAGAAGAAAATGACAGACGGCCACACTTGCGAGTAAGGAATTGATGCATCACTGACTGTGCAGCTTTATTTTTGATGCAAATCATGTACTTTGTATAAAATCAATGTTTCCATTGTTTTCTCTGGAGTAAGACTCTTATTCTTTTGAAAATGCAGATATTGACTTGTGTATGTTGGATTTTTGTCATTCTGGTCTTGTTTGATTTAGATAAATATTGCCTATTTCTCTAAACTGGTGTGGTCTCCATGTCTTAGTGTTTTCACTGTATTTCTGTGTGTGTTATTAAAATACTTTACACTTTGCTTCTGGGATAAGCCTTCCTGCTTGTGCCAAGCTACCAAAGGGGAGAGTAGGGGTTAACCAGGTGTGTTTCTCCTTTGCCCTGACTAGAATGAGGGTCCTTGCCTGGACACGGGGTAACGTGACTGCCAACCAAAGACCCCATTTCTAGCACAATCAATTTCCCATCATTTTTACCTAAAGTGAAATGTTGATGTTATGAATAGTCTTCATTTTGATTTATTTAGTTATCTTTGTTTCTGTGTCTTCATATTCACATAATGCTTTGACACTTTTAGCCAGTCTGGCCTTTTCTATTAATTGGCTAAAAAGACACAGGGGCAGATTTAATAACCCCTAACATCTCCTTGCGCCATATTAATATCATTTTTCTATGTTAATGTGGCCCAATGTGGCCAAAATTGCTGCATCAAATTTAAAAAGTGGCGCAATGCATGCATTGTGCCACTTTGTAACTTTTTGTGCTACATTATGCCTGCGCCAGGCATAATGTATGCAAAGGGAGCGTTCCCATGTTAGGGGGGCCAAACAAATGGTGCAAAGAAATCTAAAAGATTTCTTTGTGTCATGTTTTTTCTGCACTTCTAATGCCTGCTCAGAGCAGGTGTTAAAAGGAGGCTCCCATTGGTCTCAATGGCCTCTGGGTGCTTTGCAGGATTAGCGTCAGAATTGTTTTATGCTAACCATGCAAAGTGCCGAACTTGGGTAAACAATTCTGACACTAGTTCCCTAACTAGCGCCATGGTGTGTCGTATATTAAAAAAGGCGCACACATGGTGGCCTTAGGGGGGTGCTAAGGGATGCAAAAATGTGGTGCTGCACTAGGTGCAACCCCATTTTTCATAAATCTGCCCCACAGAATTTACAGACCGTTCTAGGATGTCCGTTGAGAAATATTCCAATACGTTTACGGTGTGACAGAGAAGCCGCACCCTGTCCCTTTCAAGAAAACACAGTACCAAATGTTGTGAAATTAGAAGTTTTTCAGTCAAGTTCTCCTAACGACTTTACAGGCAATTTCATAAATAAATCTGGTATGCAATTATCCTTTCCACCATTTTCAAGTTTCAGGATTGCATACATATTTAATTTTCCTTCGTTTATAACTTCCATCTCCTTTCATTTCGCTTTCAGATCGTATTAGGTAGAGTTGCAGCCATGCATTATCACTGAGAAACTACGTCTAGGTAACAGGGTGGCCAACAGAAAAGTTATGGTGGACCAGTGGACTGCAGAGCTATTCCTCAAGTTAGGCAGGTTTCACAGTCTCATAAATGAGAGCAGCCAATCTGTTTACAGCGATTTCACAGGATCGGGCAGCAAGCAACCTACAAATTACAATAAACTTTTACATTCCGAGCATTACTCGGCAGAACTGGTGTCATAAACGTATTTCTCAATATACATAATAAAGTGCCTGCCCAAAATCACGAAATAACAACAATTGCACAAAGTGCCCTTTCAGCAATTGGTGCCCCTAACTCTCAATAATTCATATCCTAAAATATGTTCAAAAAATGCAAAGTGCTACTATCTTAATGAAATAGCACTATTATCAGGGGTAAGTTAACATACTATCATGCAGTGTTTCCACGATTTAAATATGACATTTGCTCCGAAGAACTATACCGTTGCTCTATGTATTGTGCATGGATTTAAGCTTCTTTACAACTGTGTATCTCCTATTCCATTATTATAAGATTTGGCTAAAGATTTTGCAGTGTTATGGCATGTATTGCCTACGCCAATAGGTCTCATTTTAACGTGGCAAGCTCATTTCCATCCTCATTTCTTTCATTTATTAGAAATGGAGTAAAATGTAGGGTCAAGTGTGGTAAACAGTAGTCGCAAAATACTAGCCACACTTTTCGACCAGTGTGCTTTTATCACAAACAACCCTATGTACTAACAGATCATTTTGAAAAATGCTAAATCATAGTGCAATTCGACCTACCTCTTGACTATTAATGAGGTCGGGCACACTTCACTGCCATCACAAGGATGGTTGTCCGCAGAGGTAAGCAGTCACTGTTTTTAAATGAAAAACTTTCTTAATGCAGCTCGTTTTCTTTGAAGGGCAGCAAATGCGTCAAAAAAAATGAAAAGGTTTGTTAACATGGGAGCACTGCCTAGTCCTAAAAAAAATTTTTGTCAGCATTCACAAAGGGGAAGGAGTCATTTGGGACCCATTCCCATTTGTGAATGGGCTACCACTAAAAGATTTTGGCAGCAAAACAGTGACACAGCTCATTTCTAATCATTATTTGAAAGGAATGCCCTAAAATTGCCCCTTTCAAATCTCTGCTTGGTATGTAAAAAAATAAAAATAAATTGAAACTGCAATTCAGCAACATGTTACTGAATCACAATTTCGGTAGGTACCAAAAGGCCACTTTGCGTTCACCAACCATCCGATTTTGCAACTCGAACCCTTTGCAACAGTAAAAAGACTCAGTACATCTGGATCTAAACTTGTTAACAGCCATAAACATTATTTATAGCACTCAGAATTTGCAGTACTGTGGTGTCAAGTGCTTTTTAAATATTGTTATTAAATATGATGATCTGTGAACCAAGAAGGAAGTATCATGAAGGCACTGACTGCTCTTCAATTCCAAAGGAAGTGCGCGAATAGAAAGCCGGCTGGATATAGGAAGCAAATCCCCTACAATTTAACAGATGATCATCATTCGCCAGCTCATCATCCCAGGTTTACAACACACTGAACTGAACTTTGTAAATGGAGTGGGAAGATGTTTTCAATTCAGACGCTTTCAAAGACAACTTTATAATCTTTATGCATACCCTATAGCCATCTAATCAAAAGAGGTAATGAGAGGAGTTTTCATTGGTACAATACTTAAGAATTTATTCCACATACCTACTGGGTTATGCTACAGTGCAGCCTTGTGTGCAGTATTCTCATACAAATGGGGAACAGTAACATCTGAATGGGCATTTTTGCAAATTTACTAGGCTGCATAATGTAACCGAGAACGCTTTTTCACATGAAGTATATATATATCTGGCACACAAGTTGGTGTTGTAGAGTCAGTTCTAAAACAGGCAACTTGTGCTCCATTAGAACATTACTTCACTTGAATAAAGGCATTCAAAGAGCATCTGTTTTCCCTCTACGTGAGAGGCTTGACTCGTCCAGGTTTACCTAAAAGTTTGTTGCGTAGGCTCTCATTATTCTAATGAGACTACTGGATTTTGAGCAGCAGAATCGTCGACGGTGTTGGAGACTGAGTCTAACCCACTGCGGGTGACTCCTGTCGCTCTAATCCGGGTTTTGCTACGGCTAACTAGCAGTGCCTTATCTCTACCAAAGGATAGTGATGATTGGGCAGCCGAGCGCATGACATACTAGACTTCTCAGGGAAGTCTTGGTCACTCAGGTCGCATCCAGTTCTCTCATTTACAACTTAGTCTCATATATAAATGACATACAGAAGCAGTATATGTTTCAATAATGAGTTTAATAAAACGACTGCGTCTTAGATAGCAAAGCGTGAGCTGCAATAACCAGGACGACACAACATGACAGTATTAAAATTGTGACGAGAAGAGTGAAGCACAAAAACAATGCTATCATATTGTCACAATGATCAATGGACTATTTCCTATCTAGGTTGTAATTTGAGCACAGCATGTTAAGCTCTAATTCTGCCTTTCAGGTTTCCCTTGGAAGACATCAACCTCGATACCTGAGCAAGGGTCTGTTGTCTGCGTTAGCATCTGTAGCGAAGCATTCAGCAATCAGCATACAGCCATGGTTCCCTGGCTGGAATCTCCCTCTAATGTGTAAGGGACAAGGAAGTTTTTATATAATAACACAGCTGATGTTCTGAGAAAATGTCCCTATGTAAGGATGTGAATTTTCTTCGAATGTTGGAGACTTAGGGCCAGATGTAGGAAAATCCAATTTTGCGACTTGCAAATTGCGAGTCTGACTGACTCGCAATTTGCAAGTCGCAAAAACAGGATGCAGAATGGTGTCTCAGACACCTTCTGCAACTCGTTATGGGGTCGCAAAGACCCACCTCATCAATATTCATGAGGTGGGTCGCATTTTGCAACCCCATAGCGAGTCCCTGCACTCACAGGGATGGTGGCCTGCTGTAGTCAGCAGACCTCCATGCCTGTGACTGCTTTGTAAATAAAGCAGTTTTTTTTTTCAGTTTGCAGCCCGTTTTCCCTAAAGGAAAATGAGTTGCAGAATGAAAAAAAAACGAAACCATTTAGTTTCATTTTTTTCAGAGTAGGCAGTGATCCATAGGACCACTGCCTGCTCTGAAAAAATATTTTTGTCGACATTCACAAAGGGGAAGGGATCCCTGGGTATTCTTTTCTGTATTGTAAAAATTCTTGAGTTTGTAACTTTGGGTCAAAAATGTAGTCTACATCAGTGGGCTGTCAGAGACGTAGCCCATTGTATCCAACGTGGATGTAATGCTTTTGCGTTTGGAATGCTGGCTTTTGTAACAGCCTCTAGGGCTGGGATCGGAGAAACGACAATAATGTGTTTTCCTTGGGCAAGAAGTATTTCTTTAATGACAGCCACCTGTACGGCAGTGAGAATTTCCTCAGTGGGAGCAAAGCGTTGTTCTGCCACTGAATATAAGTGTGATTTGTATGCAATTGAGACTGTCTCACCTTCATTAAATGTCACATAAGTGAAACTGATGGCCCCAGCTATTACTCTGATGACCAAATGTGTTTTGTTGTCCCTCGTGTGTAAGTGTTGTGCTGCAAGCATCTCTGTCTGCAACTCTTGAAGAATGCATGCATGTTCAATTGTCCAGAATTTACTTGAAAAATCAGGACGTATTAGATCATATAAAGGTTTTATGCGTGTAGCATAATCTGGAATGTAAATTCTGCCAAAATTTAGGAAACCCAATAGAGATTGGAGTTTTTTAATCGTATTTGGTGGTTGCAACTGTGTGCATTTCTCTAAGAATTATGGCGCTAGGCTCTTTCCTTCACTTGACAGCTCATATCCCAGGAACAGGACGCTGAGGAAGGCGATTTTTGTTTTTTTGACGTTGAATTTGTAGCCAAATTCAGCAAATCCGACAACAATGCGGGTTACCCGTCTTAAATGTTGTAGCAATTCATCATCTGTAAGATAAATATCATCTACAAAGGACAATGCTTCAGGGTCAATCTCATGCAAAATTGCAGTATTACCCCTGAGGTAAATGACAGAATTTTTCTGGGAGCCTAGTGCACTGAAACTTGTTAAGTCTCTACTCTAAGGCGCTATATTCTGGCAGAAAAAAACATTGGAAATGTCCAGTGTTGTTTTGTATTTTTTACGCACTATGTTGTTCATTGGTGCTGTGCTATGCGAGTTTTGGATAGCATAAGTGCATGTCTGACTGTTTAAATGTCTGTAGTCTAAGACTATTGTATATGAATGGTCTGGCTTAGCTACTTGGAATAATGGATTATTCATTGGCGAGACACAGGGTTCAATTACACCCTGGTACTCTAATTGCGTGAGTATTTCTCTCACCGGTGCTTTTGCTTCATGTTTTATAGGATACTGCGGTTGCGGTTGAGGTTCACTTTTAATTGGAATTACATGGTAGGGGGATTCTTTTTCCCATCCTATGTGATTTCTGTATAATGCGGGTGCTTGTGCTAAAGCCCATTCAATGGAATAGGATACAGCGAGTTCCTCTGGAACAAGGGGCGAGAAGGAAGGCTTAATGACATTTTCTCCATATGGGCAGGTATGGACAAATTCAGGTGGCCAATCTTGTTCGGCTAAAAAAATATCATATATGTTCACCAAGCGATCCCAAAAGATTGCGTCTATTATGCATTCAATGCCTCCTTCTAACTGTAGCGTTACTCTATACACCCTATCAGGCATGGAGGCACGCATGTCCGCAGTTTCTACTTGTATAAAGTCATCAGTTGCTTTCACCTCCAGATGCTCTAGAAGATTCTGGCGAACTATTGTGACCTCTGCCGCGCTGTCTAGCAGTGCTAGAGCCCATTTCTTGTTCTTCAAGAGGACCCTCTTCCTGAGTGGCATGTCGGACTGCGACTGCTGCCACCTTTTTCTTTTTGAATTGTGGTCTTTGTTGGGTGGGTTTCTTTTCCTTTTTAACAGAAACCTCCAAGAGCGTTGTGATTCCTGTCTCGGTTTCACGTACTCTGTCCTTCGCTCTGTTCGCCCACCTCTCTCAATTTGTTTTTCCGATGAGTCCTGAAAGGAACGAGATTGGCGTGCATCAGTATATTGATATCTATCAGGCGTTTTTATATTATCTCTATTTCTGAGATTATATCTATTCTGCGGAGTCTCTATACGTGGAGATTCTCCCCTCTCTTTTTTAGGAGTTTGTTGCTTTTTATCCCAGCATTTCTTATTGCCCTCATGTGCTTGCTTGGGGGAATCTTTACTCGATTTACCCTGAAATTGTGGTTTAGATGACCTGGCCCCTAAACTGTCTCGACCAATGCTGGATAGGTTTCAGTGATTATTTTGGGCAACTTTCGTTCCTGATCCTGTTGAGGAACGTCACGGAGCCCCATGCGCACTGCAAGCGCTACCGCTTCCCTTTTAAGATTACTTAAATTGATTGAGGATACTGTGGCAAAATTGCATCCCCAAATCTAGGGCCGGGGCAGCCCCGTATTCATCTTGAATTTGTTTCAACACCTCCGGTAAATTGGCAAGTGTCGGTGTTCCATGTGCGGTTGTATAAAGCGCGGCAAACACCGTGCCCCAGGTATTACAGTTATCTACTGTAGGGACCATCCCAAAGGGCAAGCACATTGTTAATATTCTATGTTTATCCTGAGGTCCTGTATGGGGAAATACTGCCTCCAGCGCATTAATCTTTTGCGCTAACCAAAACGGAGTTTCCTCTCGTTTTGGCAGGTACTTTACCCATAATCGAATGTACAGTTGCAGGATTTATACCTGGCGTTGCTGCATGTGGATGTGCTGGAGCAGCACATGCTGGGTTTGTACTTAATGTTTGCATTACAAATTGTGCTAATCGTCTGTATATCACTGTTAGTTCAGCATATAAACAACAAACCTCAGCTACCGCAAAATTTGCAACCGCAGGATGTGGTGTATAAGTGGCCAATAAAGGCCGGGGAAGACCGTCATTACTCAGAGGACCTAACCTTACTGGTAATAATGTGTGGGGTAGGGTGTCATCAAGCCAACTATTATGGTATTTCTAAATATGCGAATACTCTGTATTGTCCAGGAGTATTTGCAGGTGTATATTGGTAAAATGTATTTGTGTTCCCATCAACTGCTGTAAATGTGACTCAGGAATAAAAAAGTTCTGTTCTATTAGCTGCATTGACATCCACCACAAATGTGACTGGACCCTTCTGGGCCGTTAGGCCATTCGCTAATAAATGTGTAGTTAAAGGTTGTCTCATATTAACTGCTATTTGTACCTGCTGTGGATTCGCCATTGTAGTGACACTATAAGTTATGAGAAGGCACACCAAATAGGGGTTTCCTTTTAAGGTTCAACCTTGAACAACCTCCAGCTGCAAAAAGGATAGCCTACACAGCTGGGGTGGAAATCCTCAGTACCACGGACGTCTCCGCATACAGTATTGAGGTTTCATTATATATAATGAGACAGAGATACTCTGGAGGACCCAAAAATTAGAGCCTGACCAAACGTTGGCGGCGCCATGTCGCGTAGGCTCTCATTATTCTAATGAGACTACTGGATTTTGAGCAGCAGAATCGTCCGCGGTGCGGGAGACTGAGTCTAACCCACTTGGGGTGACACCTGTCGCTCTAATCCGGGTTTTGCTCCAGTTAACTAGCAGTGCCTCATCTCTACCAAAGGATAGTGATGATTGGGCAGCCGAGCGCATGACATACTAGGCTACTCAGGAAAGTCTGGTCGCATCCGGGTCTCTCATTTACAACCTAGTCTCAATTATAAATCAGAAACAATATACGTCTCAATAATGAGTTTAATAAAACAACTGCATCTTAGATATCAAAGCGTGAACTGCAATAACCAGGACGACACAACATGACAGTATTAAAATTGTGACAAGAAGGGTGAAGCACAAAAACAACCTTATCATATTGTCACTATGATCAATGGTCTATTTCCTATCTAGGTTGTAATTTGAGCACAGCATGTTAAGCTCTAATTCTGCCTTTCACGTTCCCCTGGGAAGACATCAACCCCCATACCCGAGCAAAGGCCTATGGTCTGCGTTAGCATCTGTAGCGAAGCATTCAGCAATCAGCATACAGTCGTGGTTCCCTGGCTGGAATCTCCCTCTAACGTGTAAGGGACAAGGAAGTGTTTATATAATAACACAGCTGATGTTCTGAGAAAATGTCCCTATGTAAGGATGTGTATTTTCTACAAATGTTGGAGACTAAACTTCTACCACGTTCACCGGCAATGTACCGAACTGCAGCCTTGAATGAAGCACAGAGTGATCAAGAATGTCTTGTTTGAGAACAGAGTGCTGGCCTAGGCAAAAACAGTTAGATAGATTAAAATAAAACAAGACCGTAAAAATGGTTATTGTAATAATAATAATGCGAAGCTGTATAAAATATATCTAGGTTAAAGTGCACAGCGGCCTAGTGTGTTAAAATAACGTGCATGGATCTAGAACTAAAATGGCTACACAACAAGTTAAATGAACCATGTTCTTAAAGCTTATCACCAAAAATTCAACACTATTTGAAATTGCTCATATACTGTCTATGTGTTTCTGGCATTTGCTTCATGAAAGACATCTGCAACAAAAAGACATTAAGAGCATTATGGTAATAGAAACAGCAATACATTGTAAGATGAAAAGCCTTCAATTAAAATTATTCCAACCCCCGCCAACTGCACCATCTGTTTAATGTGTTGGAAATAATCCACTTACATAATTTTAACAGTAACTGCTTTTTACAGTTTCACATTTATAATGCTGAAATATGTGAAAAGTTCTGTCCATATTTAGGAATCATGCACAGTGGGACCTAGGGCCAGATGTAGCAAAGGGTTTTTCCCATTCTGTGTCAATGGGAAAATGTGTTCGTACATATGACCCCTAGTCACAAACTGTACTTAATTGTATCTTTAGTAGTAATAGGAGGAATCTGGGGGAGTGGCTGGAAAATGGGGAATACTTACTCTTAAGAAAATTAGGGCGAAGTAAGGAGAGTTGAGAGAGGGGTAGGGTGCATACAAATACAATCCTCACTCACAAGCTACACTTCTAGAGTTGCTGCAGTCAAAAAGGACCCAAAACAGATGGCAATGTACTCCAGCTTAGCTTTGCAACAATCCAGCAGCACACATGCTCACTCACAATAAATTACCTTAGAATAAATTAGAGACTGGAACTTAAAAAAAACACACCATCTACTGTTAAATAAAACATTTTAATCAACGTAATATAGATAGGTAGATAGTATCAATTTAATATGGATAGATAGATAGATAGATAGATAGATAGATAGATAGATAGATAGATAGATAGATAGATAGATAGATAGATAGATAGATAGATAGATAGATAGATAGATAGATAGATAGATAGATATTCAGAGAGTGGTAGCTATCAGAGGGCATGGGTCTTTTTCGATTGCTAATAACTTTGGCACCGTTTGACGAATCTTCATGAAACTCTCCAGAAAAATAAGTTCAGCCACATCAGCCCCTTTCTTGTAAGTTTCGGGGTGATCCATCAAGCAGTGGCCAAGAAAAAAGGACGGTCCCAAAACGTAACTCCTCCATTCAGATTTTCATAGGAAAATTGAACAGCAATACAGTGAAAAAAGATTGAAAGGAATTACACCGATCTGATTGGATGAAGGAGTTTCTTTCCCATTGGTCACCTCATTCCTGAGGAACTAAGGTCACCCACAGAAGTTTGCGTTGTTTTTGACTTGCCACAACATGAAGAGAAATATTGAGCTGCCATTTCAGGATTTGGGAACGCAGTCCCTGAGTCTTAAAAATTTAAAATAAATTAAGTATAAGGGGGCAGGGTCTGGGTAACCTGACCTCCTGGACCATGTGGTGGGGTCCAAAAAGTAAAATATTTTTTTCCTGTATCCACTATCCAGAGGATGTCCCACCGGTGTCCTGCAGTAAGCTACAAGTCCTATGGAGATTCGGGGGAGATCCCGTGAAGGAAGGGGGCCTCTCTGGGTCCTAAGGGACGCTTGTGGAATTAAATAAATATAAAAAAGGGAACTTGGCCCAAGTGTCTGGGGTGAGTTGCTATGAAGAGGCTGTTGGTGTGGATGCCACTGGGGGACTGGATGCAGGCCCTAGCCACAGACCAGATCCTGCAGCCTACCACAACCTGCACAAAGCCTTCCATGGGGCTGGTATTACATATGGTAATCAAATATTATTTTACTTTTTTTTAAAAACTAGAAATTCACTGAAAAAAGGTTAAAGTGATGTTATAGTTAGGTATGGTAATAATCTCTTACATTGCATTAAATAAACCTTAGAGATTCACTGAAAAAAGGTTCAAGGGGCAATTATAGTGAGGTGAAAATATCAGTTAAAACACACAGTTTTAAAGGAACAATACCATTGCAACACACAAGTTATAGTTATCTTAGGTAACTATAACTTGTGTCCTAAAGTAACTTTGATTTGCGCCCTCGCCATGCCCTGCGTGTGACCTCACATAATATATTACTCATGACATGTTCTATGATATTATTGATAAAATCACTGCAACTGTTATGTTATGATTTTACCATCTGGTCACTAGATGGTGCTCACAAAGGCCCCCTGGAGATCTGCCTTTATCCCTGAATATGATATTATACATTGCTACACCTCACATTCCCACATACAATTTGTATTCCAGACCACACTTCCACACTACTATTCTGATGCATCATGGTCCATGTAGTCCTTTATTTCTCCAAACCCTGCTCCAATCATGCTTTAGTGGTGGTATTTTATTCTCTTTCTTGATTCCTGGATCCCATTGGCTTTCTGACCTCATTATTTCTGCCTTCCGGACTTTTCACTCTCTTAGCTCTGACCCAGGATCCATTCCTAGCTTTTATGTGTCCTGTCTTGTGTCTGCTGGTTAGCCTGGCCAGGGAAGACCGTCATTACTCAGAGGACCTAACCTTACTGGTAATAATGTGTGGGGTAGGGTGTCATCAAGCCAATTATTATGGTATTTCTAAATATGCGAATACTCTGTATTGTCCAGGCGTATTTGCAGGTGTATATTGGTAAAATGTATTTGTGTTCCCATCAACTGCTGTAAATGTGACTCAGGAATAAAAAAGTTCTGTTCTATTAGCTGCATTGACATCCACCACAAATGTGACTGGACCCTTCTGGGCCGTTAGGCCATTCGCTAATAAATGTGTAGTTAAAGGTTGTCTCATATTAACTGCTATTTGTACCTGCTGTGGATTCGCCATTGTAGTGACACTATAAGTTATGAGAAGGCACACCAAATAGGGGTTTCCTTTTAAGGTTCAACCTTGAACAACCTCCAGCTGCAAAAAGGATAGCCTACACAGCTGGGGTGGAAATCCTCAGTACCACGGACGTCTCCGCATACAGTATTGAGGTTTCATTATATGTAATGAGACAGAGATACTCTGGAGGACCCAAAAATTAGAGCCTGACCAAACGTTGGCGGCGCCATGTCACGTAGGCTCTCATTAATCTAATGAGACTACTGGATTTTGAGCAGCAGAATCGTCCGCGGTGTGGGAGACTGAGTCTAACCCACTAGGGGTGACACCTGTCGCTCTAATCCGGGTTTTGCTCCAGTTAACTAGCAGTGCCTCATCTCTACCAAAGGATAGTGATGATTGGGCAGCCGAGCGCATGACATACTAGGCTACTCAGGAAAGTCTGGTCGCATCCGGGTCTCTCATTTACAACCTAGTCTCAATTATAAATGACAAACAGAAGCAATATACGTCTCAATAATGAGTTTAATAAAACAACTGCATCTTAGATATCAAAGCGTGAACTGCAATAACCAGGACGACACAACATGACAGTATTAAAATTGTGACAAGAAGGGTGAAGCACAAAAACAACGTTATCATATTGTCACTATGATCAATGGTCTATTTCCTATCTAGGTTGTAATTTGAGCACAGCATGTTAAGCTCTAATTCTGCCTTTCACGTTCCCCTGGGAAGACATCAACCCCCATACCCGAGCAAAGGCCTATGGTCTGCGTTAGCATCTGTAGCGAAGCATTCAGCAATCAGCATACAGTCGTGGTTCCCTGGCTGGAATCTCCCTCTAACGTGTAAGGGACAAGGAAGTGTTTATATAATAACACAGCTGATGTTCTGAGAAAATGTCCCTATGTAAGGATGTGTATTTTCTACAAATGTTGGAGACTAAACTGCTACCACGTTCACCGGCAATGTACCGAACTGCAGCCTTGAATGAAGCACAGAGTGATCAAGAATGTCTTGTTTGAGAACAGAGTGCTGGCCTAGGCAAAAACAGTTAGATAGATTAAAATAAAACAAGACCGTAAAAATGGTTATTGTAATAATAATAATGCGAAGCTGTATAAAATATATCTAGGTTAAAGTGCACAGCGGCCTAGTGTGTTAAAATAACGTGCATGGATCTATAACTAAAATGGCTACACAACAAGTTAAATGAACCATGTTTTTAAAGCTTATCACCTTATCACATTATTTCTGCCTTCTGGACTTTTCACTCTCTTAGCTCTGACCCAGGATCCATTCCTAGCTTTTATGTGTCCTGTCTTGTGTCTGCTGGTTAGCCTGGTCTTCCCTTTTTCAAATCCCAGTACAGCCTTCTCTTCACTGGTGGTTCCCTGATTCCTTGCACTGGTATTATTCAATGCACCTGGTTCTCTTGCTGCAACTATGGTCCTCCCTTGAGCATCCAGCTATTTCAGCTCTGTGACCACAGAGTGTAGGGGCTCTCTACTGACACAGCTGTTGTGTCTCCTTACTCTCTGTATGATCCTCCAACTAAATTTCAGGCTTGTCTTTGCTTTCTTTTTTTATTTGTTGCTTGATTCTATGTTCTCGTCATGATTAGTTATTAGTCTCTGTTGGCTATCTCTTATTTATCCTACCTCTTTGTTTCCCTCTTTGCCTTGACGTTAAATCTGACTGAACACATCCAGACCTGTCTTATATATGCTGATTCCTTGTCTTGCATATCTCTTTTTCTGTTCTGACTATATATTCCCTGGCTGTCCTAGTTATATTGCAGATTTCCAGGATACCCAGTTTTGTGTATTCTATTCCTGCCCCTGATCCTTATTCAATTAAAGATGTTGTGAAAGCTCAGTTCCTATTTTTGTGTTCCTTCCACTGTTCTCCTTTGTCTTCTTGTGCATTTTTATTATATATTAATTTTCACTGCTTCCAATTGTGTCAGTTAGATGCCAATGCTTGTGCCTTTGGCACAGAGATCCACCCAGCACTCCTTTTCCATAGGAGCTGTTGGGTGTCTCCCTGAACTCCGTGAGATTACTCTGCTCCTTGCCTTATCAGAAGATATTTTTTACCTCACAGAGAGATCACTTCAAATGAGCAGACAAACTAGCACCTATAATAGTTTGTCTATTGTTTCCCTGCTTTTAAGATTATGTTGTTTGTACTTGTAGTGTTATCTTTATAGTTTACCCTGCATAGTTCCAAATCCTTATTTACTGCCTGTCCCAACATGCCTCTGTTCTACTTCCCCCCAAGCCTTCAGGTACCCCTTCTCTAGAAATCCTTTGTCCCTGCATATAGTAAGCCCCCACTGTGTTGCCTTTTCTGAAATCAGCTATGTCCCTAACAGTTTGTCCTGATCTAGCTAGACACTTGACACAGTGTGAGTCCTACCCACTCAGAGCTTATCAAGATACTTAGCATCAGATCCAGAAAGCCTGCATATATAGGCAGACATCCATTGTCAAGGCAGTGCAGTTCCCTACAGCCTGCTAGATAGTCCTTAATTAACTTTTATATGCTGAATAATATTACCTGGTGTTGGCTGACTCTTCTATGTTAGATTTCCATTCAATCTGTAACCCTGATCCTTACCTGATGTCAGCCAGTAACCTACAGGATGAAAACAAATCTCTGCAAACCTTGTTAGTAGCAGAAAGAAGACAAAATATTACTTTAAAGAGTGAAGTGCCATTTTTCTGAAGTTTGTAACTCAGAGAACCTGTGCTAAGACAATTTTTGTCTCTGAAGACAATTTCCAGACAAACTATGTATCAATTCCACCATTTAAACGGGGTATAAATATGCCCTTCTTAATTCTTAGTGAACTCAAGAGCCACTTTCCAGAAAGTACATTCAGTGTTGACTTCTCACAAACAGTTGGATTTTTTAAGGTAACCAGCTTAATGGATCTCAGCGCTTCTGTAATTTCTGGCCAAACCATCATAAATCTAAAAGTATGATTTCATTGATACCCAAGACTCATTCAGCCATGTTTGTTGCACAGACTAAAGATAATACTCTCTTAAAAAATTCAGTTGTATCCTCAGAGAAACACATCTTCACGGATCCTCACAACAAAGTTAAAGCTCTAGTTGAATTGTTTATGTAGTGGAACAAATCTCTAAAACTGAGAACAGAGCTTGAGGAGGAATATGCCAAACAACTCAAGATTCTATTGAAACAGTCTTCCTTCCCTGCTCAAGAAGTTAAGAAGGGTTTTACTGAGCCATTTCCCAGGTATCAAGATAGAATCCTGTTCGAGTGCCATGAATACCCCTAAACAAAAAGATCACAGCATAATTCATTCTTCTACAGTCCCAGATGTAATATCAGAAGCAAAGTCACATGAAAAGACTGTGCCTAAGCCCATTTCTTATACTCTCCCTGCTTTTCATGTTGACATGGCTGTAACTATCACTGCTGTGCAGTGGTGTAACAAAACATGAGGGCCCCCCACTGCAAAGTACATGGATGGTCCCCATAAGAAAAGTATGTGGAGGCTGAGCCCCCAACTAAGACAGAAGTCCTCAGGTCAGGTGCCAGACCCTGTCAGTGTACTGTGCTGGTGGGAACTCATGGAGCTCTGGGTCCACCCGCATTGCAGGGGCTGCAAGGACTAATGTTACACCACTTCTATACAAGCTTACCACTCTGATTACAATAGTGTAAGCTTTTTGAATAGTTCCGTATGTGAGAACAAGGAATTGCCTACATTATCCAATGCAGAATAAACCATGCTAATGTCTTAATTTTTGTTCCTGTACCTCTCACTAATCCTGACACTACAAACATCCTTCATTCCAATCTTCATTCAGAAAATACATTCATAGTGAGTCCATTGAAAACTCCGCTTGTTACTCTAAACCTTGCAAACAACAAAGCAATATGACTCTTCATAACCTCAAGCATTCTGAGTCTGAAATGTCTACCTTCCATCAAGATCTCCAATTTAACAAATGCTTAATTAGTTCTGTATTGCGAGTCATGTCATCAGAAAATGTGGTTCGCAGTAAAGATAATCCGGATGCACCAATCAAAGATGTTTCTATTAACCCAAGCAAATAATGACAAGGACAAGTTAATCATGAGTTCACTGACAACTACAAGTAAGACACCAGACATTTGTCCTGCCATGGAAGAATTGTATATATCAGCATGTGTCAGTGCTGGTCTGATAGATTCTCCAATCCTGAAACAGCCTTGCTTCCCAATGGCAGATGCATAAGGAACTTTAAATCATGGAGAAATGGCTGTTCAAAACTTTGAATCACTGTGCCTTCTCTTCTTAAAGAGAACATTGTTTCTATCACAGAAAAAGCGCCTGCATCACTGTTTGTTTCAGACACTTGTCCTCAGAAGGAGCCGCTCTTTGCTATTTTGCAAGAGAATCTATTGGATGAAATGGGGTCTCTGGTTGACTAGGGTATACACCTCAGCCAGGCAGAACCTACCCACACTAGTCAGGGCAAGGGAGTTACATGTCCAAGATAACCCCTGCTAACCCCCTTGGTAGCTTGGCACGAGCAGGCAGGTCTATCCCAGAGGCAATGTGTAAAGCTTTTGCACAACACACACAATACACGTGATGCAATATCCCCAACACAAAGAAAAAAACACAGCACCAGATTATATGAAAATATTATGTATTGTACACAACGGAATTATCAGACCAAACATCACATATCAGTTCTATCCTGCTACCTTAGCAGTTGTCAGAACATTACACATAGGTTACTCAGTGTTCTGCAACATAAGCAGTAGTCAGGAAACACGTTATTACACCAAGACACTTGTCATAAGAATATCATAAAACACCCATAGTAGGAACATTAGAAACATATGGAAAGTAATAGGAATACATATCAGCAAGTAATTTCCATAAATGGAACATTTGCCTACATATGTAAGAAAAACATCAAACAGGCAGGCAATATATCAATCAGAAAAGGTCTTTATAAAGAACTTAGATTATAAATATATTGGTCCTCTAAAAGTACCTGGGTTGATGAAGCTGGCACCTCCAGTGCCTAGAAGAACAAAGAAGGGCCCCCCGGCGCTCCTCTGCACAATGTGGGGGCCTCCCTGACAATTGTGGGTGAGAGGGGGGTGGCTCGCACCCCCTCTATATATCTAATGGGCCCCTCCTGGGGCTCATGATCACTCAGGCCCCCCAGGCCTCCACCGGTCCCTCACAAGGGGGGCCACAATCCAGGAAGAAATGCAAGGGGGAGGGAGGGCACCACGCACCCCCTCTGCTTCAAGGGCGGGCCCTATCTGGGACCCCAATCATTGTAGGGCCCCCTCGGGCCTTAACTGACCCTCCACGAAAGGGGGGACCAAAAGATCAATGCTGGCTCACACAAGGACCGGCGGTGCAGGGTGCCTCCGGCGAGGCTTCTGCCCCGCCTGCGGTCACAGAAAAAGCAGGACGGCATTGTTGGTGCCAGAGGGAACCTCTGATGAGGTTTCCTCCCCCCCGCCTGGCTTCAAGCTGTACGCTGCGGCCCGCCCAGCCATCAAGAAAAAGGCAGGCACCAAAGTCGATGCCTGCCAGTGCCCCGGGCTGCTCCACGGAGCGCACTTCTCCCCGGGGGCATGACAGGAGCTCTCGTGCTCCACGTTTGTTGGTAGATGATGCTTCTTGTGCCCCAGGGGCACAGAGAGGGGCGCGCCGGCTCCTCTCTCCTCCTAAAAATGCCCTGGGGCTGAAACACAGCACGCTCTGACGTGCTTCGGGAATTCATGGGGCTCTGCTGCGGCGGTGATTTCTTTTTACCACAAGGATAAATAAATGCGGTCAGCAGCACAACGCACCAGCAAGGGGAAGCGCTTCCAAGCGTTAAAGAAATCCCCTAAGGAGTTCATTAGCATTCCAGCATGGTGAAGCACCCCTCGTGCTTCGGGGTGGAATACAGGGGTCAGGGGCCAGGAGCAAAGTTTGCAGGAAAAGGCCCACAGGAGGAGGGCACAACAACAGGCCAGCACAAGGAGTATGTAGCAAGTCTTCTTTAGTGACCAAGCAGGTCACAGATCAGCACAGCAGCAGTCGTCCATGGCAGTTCCTGGTGAGTCCTTCCAGCAGTCTGTGTCCAGTTCCAGGTAAGTTCAAGGAGTCTCCAAATTGTGGGGAAAATTCCCCTGTACTTATACACAGTCCTCACAATGTTTTGCAATGGCAGGAAGAGGAGGTTCCAGCCAGTTACAACTCGTTCTGGGAGTGCCCGTTCTCTCCTTCTGCACAGGCTCCAAACATCAGTGGTGGGTTAACTACCTATTGTGTGAGGCCAGGGCACAGCCTTTACAAATGTAGGTGTGCCCCGCCTCTCCCTTCTCTCAGCCCAGGAAGACTATTCAGTATGCAGATGCACCGCTGTGACTCCCTGTCTACAGCCTGTCTGAAAAGTATGCACAAAGCCCCAACTGTCACTCTGCCCAGACGTGGATTGGAGTCAAGCTGCAAAACACCAGAGTCATAAGCACAGATAAATGTGCACTTTCTAGAAGTGCCATTTCTGTGATAGCCATAAAAAATACACCTACAGCAGTAAGCAGCATTTATTATTACCATCACAACCATACCAAACATGCCTACCCTACCCCTCATAAATCAGACACATAAGGCAGGGCTTTTCTAATGCATTCCTATGAGAAGGCAGTACTCACAGCAGTGAGACACCAAGTTAGGCTGTTTGTCACTACCAGGACAGGCCACACAACCTGGCACATGTCCTGCCTTCTCCATACATGGCACCCTGCCCAAAGGGCTGGCTAGGGCGTACCTTAGGGGTGATTTACATGTAGTAAAAGGTGAGTTCTGGGCCTGGCAAATAAATCTAGATGCCAGGTCCCTGTAGCAGAAAACTGCACGCACAGGTTCTGCGCTAGCAGGCCTGAGACAGGTTTGAAAGTCTACTTCTGCGCTGTAGGCCCACTAGTAGTATTTCATTTACAGGCCCAGGGTATAGAGATACTACTGTACGATGGACTTATAGGTAAATTAAATATGCCAATTAGGTACAAGCCAATCATTTCAACTTTAGATGGGAGAGCACCTGCACTTTAGCACTGGTTAGCAGTGATAAAGGGCCACATGTAGCAACATTCAGAATTGCGACCCGCAAATTGCGAGTCAGAGTGACTCGCAACTTGCGAGTCGCAAGTCCGAATGTTGGATGGTGTCCCTAACACCATCTGCGATTCACAAGGGGGTCACAAATGCCCACCTCATGAATAATCATGAGGTAGGTCACAATTTGCGACACCCTTGCGAATGGCGGCCCTCACAGGGATGGTGGCCTGTCAGGGACAGCAGACCACCATGTCTGTGACTGCTTGTCAAGAAAGCACTTTTTATTTTTTTATAATGCAGCCCATTTTCCTTAAAGGAAAATGAGATGCATTACCAAAACGAAAAATGAAACTTTTTCATTTCATTTTTTCCGAGCAGGCAGTGGTCCATAGGACTACTGCATGCTCTGAACAAATGTTTACAGTGCCATTCACAACGGGGAAGGGGTCTCATGGGGACCCCTTCCCTTTTGCGAATGGGTTACCACCCATTTTAAATGGGTGCAAAATGTGATTGGTTTGCTACCGCATTTGCGGTCACAAACCAATCCTACATTGCATAGCGACTCACAATTAGAAAGAGAACACCCCTTCCTAATTGCGAGTCGCAAACCCGTTTTGCGATTCGGTAACCAGGTTACCGAATCATAAAACAGGGTTTGTGCATTGCGATGGGCTTTTTGCACGATGCAAACATCGAATTTCGCTTTTTGCGACGTGCAAAAAGCTTGCTACATGTGGCCCAACGTTCTCAGAGTCCTAGAGCCAACAGCGGGAGGTCAAAAAACCAGGAGGAAGGAGGCAAAAAGACTGGGGATGACCCTGCATAAGGGAAAAAGCCCAACAGATGTGAAGCTATGTATTCAGCTGTGTGAAATTACCTATTCCTAAGCCTATTCCTAAATCTATTATTGAAACAGTCCTCTCACTAAGATTTTTCTCACTCCTGCTCTTGGGATTTCTTCAGAGAACAGTGTGAACATCAATAAAATACTCACTCTGACTTCTGTGAGATTTTTAGAGGACAGCTTGGGCAGGATGAAACTTCTGTTTCCAGTGGCTCCACCCCTCCAAAAACACAGTCACTGTAAGTGCATGCTTTCAGACCTCCACAACTCTTCTTGAAAACAACCTGTCTTTCAATCAGTTGATCATCTTGACCTCAATCTATGGTTTCAAAGATAGTACAAACTCAGATGGAAAGGGTCTTCAAGTCATCATGGACACTACTGATCTATGGCATTCGGAAAGAAAGAGAGTCCTGGGTAAGCAACATGTTCCACATTCATTTTCCAAAACATCACTGCAGTACACACCTGAACTGTTCAAGTTTAAAAAAAAATATTTGGACTTTATTTCTTGTTTTGACTCTGACTTGTACACCCATGGCTAGCTGTTTGGGGAGGGAATAGTGTTTGAATTTTACCATCCAGCCAGTAGGTGGCACTGACAAAGGACAGATGAAGTTCTGCCTTTATCCCTGGCCTGGATATATTATACACTGCTACACCTTGCATTTCCATATACACTTCGTTTTCCAGTCCAGGCTGTACAGCTATCCCTCTGATACAGCATGGTCCCTGTAGTTCTTTTGTCACCAAACCCTGCCCCAGTCAATCCCTAGTTGTAGTATTCTACTCTCTATCTTGATTATTGGATCCCACTATCTTTCTAACCTCTTTATCTTAGATCTGATCCATACTCCATTTCTGGTTTTCCCATGTCCTGTCTTGTGTCTGCTGGTTCTACTGGTCTTATCTTTTCTAAGTCCCAGTTTAGCCCACTCTTCATTGGTAGCTCCCTGATTCCTTACACCTGCTTTACTCCTTGCATCTGTTTCTCTCCTTGCACCTTTGATTCTCTGACATTGTTTTTCTTTGCTCTTTCTGTGATCCTCCAGTTATATATTTCAGACTTGCCTTTGCTTTCAGTTTTCATTGTTGTTTGCATCTATGTTTATGGTCTGATTAGTTATTTGCCTGTGTTGCCTGTCTCTTGTTTATCCTACCTCATTGTTTCTTTGTTTGCTTCGACCCTAGTTCTGACTGCGCACATCCAGACCTGTCTTGTATATGTAGATTTGTTGCTTATATTTCTCTGTTCCTGTTCTGGCTGCAAATTCCTGTCCTAGTTAGTGTGCAGATTTCCAGCACACTCAGTTTTGTGTATTGCAGTCCTGTTCCTGATCCCCTTTTGACTCCAGATTTTCCTAGAGCCCAGTACCTTGTTTCTGTGTTCCTTCCACTGCTCTTCTTTGTCTTCTTGTATGCTATTTCATATCCTGAATTTCATTGCTTCCGAAGGTCCGACATAGAAAGCAAGGATACCATCCAAGGATCTAAAGATGATTCAAATGCTACAGGTTCCAGATAAACAAAGGTTTATTTAACCACTGATAACAACCTCTGTCTTAGGAGAGAGACCCCAGACCAACTGTCACTTGCTGGAATCTCAGCGCATCACAAGATCTGCATTCTACGCTGAGATTTCAGCCAAAATATTGCACATACTCCTTTGTTGAACAATCAAACCTAAATAAACAAGAATGTTAAAAAACTGAAAATAATCACATAGCATAAAGAAAATTTACAGACTCAGTATTAGTATATAACCAATATCAAATTAATAAAAAACCTTTCATATGATAGATCCAACCTCTTACAAATATGTATATTTCACACGTCAGCCTGTACTCAAATAATCTCCATCCATTTGTGTCAGTACATTTTATAATCTTTGCCTCAGATAGGGGAATATCTACCACATTTGGAAGTGTCACATTTAGAAGTGTAACCAATGCCATCTTTGTTCCTCACTACCCATCAGACACACTTCTACTTACTTCACCTTTTGGACACAAATATTTTGGCAAACTACTACTTTGCTCATATTCTAAAAGCTACCATCAGATAGCTCAACTACCTGTTTACCAACCCTTACCACCTTCATGGGAACTGAAAACTTTGACTCACCAACTTTAAACAATCTCCCTTTTTTCACCCGAACGGAGTCCCCTTCCTTTAGGGTAGGTTAGATAATGCTACCACTAGATCTGCATCTTCACTTAGGTTCCAATTCTTCTGGAACTCATATGCAAGTACTACGTCCGAGAATCTTACAATCCGTTTTGTCTTTAACATCCAACATCCATAACTGTTTCAAATTGCATACTGCTGCCCTACCTCTCATTTTGTCAAAAAGGTGATTTTCCACCAGCAACTCTATGTGTGGTATGATAACTCCACAACAGTTTCTTGATAGTTTGATGACAGTCCTTACCAGAAGCTATTGCGAGTTGCAGCCCTTCTTTTAAAAATGTTATCTATCTCTCCACAATACCATTGCTTTGTGGATGATAAACTGAACAGACAAAAATGAATTCACATCTCCTAATGTTAATTGAACACCAATGTCTTTCAGCATTGGGAAATAAATGTAATAAATAATCACCAACTAATGTGTGTCTAGCACCAGAATCTGCCATGACGTTTACATCTTTGCCACCAATGTCCACCACATAAAATGATGCATTTTCTGTATTCACATTGACTTCATGCACCCCTGAAACATACTCAAGTGGCTCATCCCCATCCTTCATGACTTCTCTAATAGAACTTTCTGCCTTATTGTTACTACCTCGATTTCTACTTTTACATACTCTCACAAAAAGGCCTTTAGCTTTACAATTTCTTCAGATCTGTTGCTGGACATGGCTTGTGATTTAACAAATGACCCGAGAATTCACACTTAGAACAAAGATAATCTTTCTTTAGTATTGTGTTTCTATCACATCCCAATACTTTAGGTTTGATATCAACATTTATGGGTTTTTTTCCTACCATTGTTTTCTTGACTACTTCTACATTCTCTGTGACCTTTTCAGTTAAGTCTTTCATTTCTAATTTCATCTCTTTGAATTGGTGTGCTATGTCTATATCATTGTCTAATGTAAGACTGTCTGCTAATAACAAGTCCTCTTGCAAACGTGAATACTTTATCCCTGTGTACCAACTGGTCTTGTATTATCTGATATCGAAAAGATCCACTATTACACTTCGTAGCTAATACTCTTAGGTCACTAACAAATGCATCAATAGATTCATTAGGTAGTTGACCCATTTAAAAGAACGTATGTCTAGCTACTACTTCATATATTCTGTTTTTAAATGAATAGGTAACTGTTTCATTGCAGTTTCATACACATTTGCTTCATCATCTTTGTCTTCTGATAATAACAAGGGTAAATTATATAAAATCCTTCTTCCTTCACAACTTGAACAATATTTCAGATTTCCATTTATCAGTATGTACATCTCTATCAATAGCTTCCAAATATGATTCAATTCCATTCTTCCATTGTACCCATTCAAGAGCTGGTTCAACTGGATTAGGCAAGAAAAATGCCAGTGCAGTAATACCTTCCATGGATTTATGTGACAAAATATACCAGTTCAGAAAACATATACAAGTAATTTGACTATACAAGTGTGTAAATATTATTACACGTATCTGATGTGCGACTTACTGTGGAGATCCAAAGAAAGATATACACTACTGTTCCGGTGTGCAAATCACTGTGGAGATCCACAGAAATCTGTACACTATGATGGATGCCCTTTATCTGCACAGTGTCATCATTGACAGGTATGTGAATCATCATGTGATATCCACAGAATTCACAGGGAAATAGCAGGTGCAGGTTATGGTTTTTCATATCAGTTAACACCAATCTCAAGGCATATGAAATGCCATTTATCAAGGTTAAACGTCCGTAACAACAACTCCGGAGCAATGATAATGTTGTTAACGCAAGCAGAACCATGCTTGTGTTAACAACCCCTCCCTTTTTCTCTGCCTTAAGCACGTGTGTGCTGAATAACGCACATGCGTGGTTAAGGCGGAAAAAAAGGGAGAGTGCATAAGCAGAGGACGCAATCAGGTAAGTGGGGCTGGGGAAGGGTTGGGGGTAGTTTTTAGGGGTGGGATGGATTAAGGGCTTGGGGCAGGGGTGGGGGTGGGGATAGTTTGGTTTTTTTAGGGGGGGGATCGGGGTAGTTCTGGTTTTTAGGGGCGGGGGATTGGGGCAGTGTTGTTTTTAGGGGGTTTACGGTCGGGCAGTTTGGTTTTTGGGGGTGGGGGTTTGGGGCAGTTTGGCTTTTGGTGGTGGGGTATCAGGGTAGTTAGATTTTTGGGGGTGGGGATCAAGGTAGTTTGATTTTTTGGGGGTGGGGCAGGGCGGTCGGGTACTTTTGTTATTGGAGGTGGGGTGGGGCAGTTTGGTTTTTGGGGGTGGGGGTTTGGGGCAGTTTGGCTTTTGGTGGTGGGGGATCAGGGTAGTTAGATTTTTGGGGGTGGGGATCAAGGTAGTTTGAGTTTTTGGGGGTGGGGCAGTGCGGTCGGGTAGTTTTGTTTTTGAGGGTGGGGGCAGGGTAGTTTTGTTTTTGGGGTGGGGTGGGGGTCATGGTAGTTTTGTTTTTAGGGGTGGGGGATCAGAGTAGTTTGGTTTTTGGGTGTGGGGGGATCAGGATAGTTAGGTTTTTAGAGTCAGGGTAGTAAGGTTTTCGGGGGTTGGGGTAGTTTGGTTTTTTGATCCAGAACTAGCTAGACTCCTGACAGCAACATCTGAAATTACATCATTGATGACAACACTGTGGCCCTAATTACAACCCTGACGGTCGGTGTTAAAGTGGCGGTAAGACCGCCAACAGGCCGGCGGTATAAAAAATTGAATTATGACCGTGGCGGAAACCGCCATCATAGACATCCACTTTAACACTCCGACTGCCACTGCGGAACAAACAAACAGCATGGCGGTCACCACCAACAGACAGGCGGAAGACAATGTACCGCCCACACCATTATGAGAGGCCAATCCGCCACCTTTTCCGGGGCGGATTCAACGTGAACAAAAACAGGACTTGGAAGGGAAAACGTTCACCTCTACACACCCCACGAGGAACCAGGACGCCATGGAGCTGGAACTTCGAATTCTACCTGCCATTCTCTTCCTGCTCCTCTACCAGGAGCACGACCGACAGCGGCGACCACCACAGTGAGTACTGCACCTACAACACAGGGGAGGTAAAAGAGAGTGACACACACACGCAACACGCAACACCCCCACCCCCACCCCCACCATCACCCACAACATACACACAAGTACATGCTGCAACATTACATTTACACCCCCCAGCCACCCTGGAACAACGCAAGGACAAAAGGAAATGATTGTAACCATTGTAATGAGTAAAAATCCATTAGATAAAAATATACATATACACTAATAACAAATATGTACACCAAGATTTCAAGTCCATGTACTGCACTTACATAGTCCGTGGACCACTGGGCCCAAAATGCATGGGCGAGGCCCACACAAGATACCCAATCCAAACAGAGAGAACACTGCTGGGGCTCGAAATAAAACAGGCACCTCAGGGGGAAGGGAAAGGGAGGCACCTCAGCCGGATGAGTGCACGAAGCCAGCTCCACGAGGGGCTCCATGCCCATTGAGGTATCCTGGGGAGTGCAAAGCCACAGTCTCACAAGTCTCTCCAGTGGGTGGTTTGCCCACTGCTTTATCCTGAGGAGTGCAAAGCCACAGTCTGTCAAGTCTCTCCAGTGGGTGGTTTGCCCACTGCTTTATCCTGGGGAGTGCAAAGCCACAGTCTCACAAGTCACTCCAGTGAGTGGTTTGCCCACTGCTTTATACTGGGGAGTGCAAAGCCACAGTCTCTCAAGTCTCTCCAGTGGGTGGATTGCCAACTGCTTTATCCTGGGGAGTGCAAAGTCACAGTCTCTCAAGTCTCTCCAGTGGGTGGTTTGCCCACTGTTTTATCCTTGGGAGTGCAAAGCCACAGTCTTTCAAGTGGATAACAGTCTCCACTGGTTCTGGAGGGGGCCTGGTGCCCAGAGTGCTTCATCCTGCCAAGGACTGAGGTAGAGGATGTCATTCTCCACTGGTTCTGGAGGGGGCTTTGTGGCCAGAGTGCTTCATCCTGCCAAGGACTGAGGTAGTGGATGCCTTTCTCCACTGGTTCTGGAGGGGGCTTGGTGCCCAGAGTGCTCCATCCTGCCAAGGACAGAGGTAGTGGATGTCATTCTCCTCTGGTTCTGGAGGGGGCTTTGTGCCCAGAGTGCTTCATCCTGCAAAGGACTGAGGTAGTGGATGCCTTTCTCCACTGGTTCTGGAGGGGGGTTTGTGCCCAGAGTGCTTCATCCTGCCAAGGACAGAGGTTGTGGATACCTTTCTCCACTGGTTCTGGAGGGGGCTTTGTGCCCAGAGTTCTTCATCCTGCCAAGGACCGAGGTAGTGGATGTCATTCTCCACTGACAGTGGGCCAACATGGAAGCTGTCCAGGCCCCTAGAACTAACCACCAGCCACGTACGACTGACCACTGGGGATGGCAGCCATGTCTGCGGTGGTGTCACTGGCACAGGATGTGGCTTGGCCGCTGGCTGTGCTGGCGGCGGCCTCAGTGGCGGCGGTGCTTGCGGCACTCATTGGGCAGCGGTGCTGGTGGGTGGCTCAGTGAGCGTGCTGCTGGCGGCAGTGTCCTGGGCAGCGGTGCTGGTGGGTGGCTCAGTGAGCGTGCTGCTGGCTGCAGTGTCCTGGACAGGGGTGCCCGTGGCGGCAGTGCATGTGGCAGTGCCGGTGGCGGTCTTGTCCTCTGTGCAGGTTAGTGGCAACTTCTCTTTCTTCCTCTGGCCCTTCCCCACCTTGGATGGTGGCACAGCTGTCTTGCCACTCACAACTGTAGTCCTGGGAGACCCCTTGGTGGCAGGTGTTTTGGCCTTCTCCCTCCGGGCTGTGGCAAACATCTTTAGTTTTTGAGGTAGCTGAACGTCCTTGTGCTGGATCCTTGGCACAGTGGCTGCCCTGCTGCTTGGCGCACTCCAGAAGCTGGTTACTGCTGGCATGTGAGAAAACAGGGCTGATTGCAGAGGCCCCCTAACTTTTTGCCCCCATTTTCCACTTTTTGCTGGTGTTTTCCTGACTCTGATGGTGCCCTGGGTACTGCTAGCCAGTCCCAGGGCCTGTGCTCTGTGTAAAATGGATATGCAAATTAGGCTAATCATAATTGTCTAAGTTAACCTACCTATAAGTCCCTTGTATATGGTAGGGCATGTAGGTTTAGGGACCACAGCATAGGTGGTGCACCCATAGGTGCACTGCTGAGGTGCCCAGTGTCATTTTAAAGGCAGGCCTGCCTTGCTGGCTGCTTCTAAATTAAAGTTATATGCAAATTCGACTTTGGAATTAAAAGTAGTTCCAAAGTCTTAAACTACCTTATTTTTACATATAAGTCACCCCTAAGGTGTGCCCTATGTGCCCCTAGGGCTGGGTGCCATGTAACTATAAGCAGGGACTTTATAAAAATAGTTTTATAAGCCCTGGTGAGGTAAAAACAGCCAAATTCGTTTTTCCCTCATTGTAGTAAATGGCCTTCATAGGCTAGAATGGGGAGACTTTATTTTAATTTTTAAAGTCTCCTTAAATGATGCATACCAAGAGTTTGGTATCAAATTAATTGTTGTAATAAATCCCACAACTTCCAGTTGTGGGATTTAATATAACTTGTTCAAGTAAAGAGTTTTAAACTTTACCTGAAAAGTTGCCCATTTCAGCCCTGCATTGTTTTTGCTGCTGTGCTCTGATTGGCCAGCTCTAGTAGCTTGGCCAAGCTGCCTTGATGAGGTGTGAAGTGGCCTGGCTTCACACAAAGGAATGTGCCTGTGGGAGGGAATCTCCCCTCAGCAGATGGTGAGGCAGGAAGGGGGAGGGCTGCCAAACTGGTCTTCAAAGGCAGAGAAGGACATTTGGAGCAACCAGCAACACCCCCACATCCTGCAACCCCAGACAACTAGGTGCCCCCTTAATTAGATTAGGAGAGGGCAGGAGAGGGGTGTGTTTATGATTTTTAGCCACACCAGTGGGTGGGCTCAGCCAGATGTAACCTCAAAAATCAGATTCAGCCATGATGGATTTTTAGAGAATGTTGCCTCCTGGGATTGATTTTTGCCACACTTCCCAGGAAGTGGTCATCACAGGGGGAAGGACCCTGCACCTGATTGGAGAACCAGGACCCCCCTGCTTTTCACCCAGGAGCAAGGATAAAACTGGCAGACCTGCACCCACACCTCAGTTCACTACCACATCCAACAAGGAAGAACAACAGAAGAAGAAGGACTGCCCTGCTGGACCCCTGGCCTGCACCTGGAAGCTGCACTCAGAAGGACTGCACCAGCTGCACACTTGGGCTTCACCACAAGAAGGACTTTGTCTGGCTTCAACTGGTTCAAGTAGAGACTCCCTGTTTGCTACAGGTGAAAAATTGCTATCCAGAGTCCCCTGCACCAACTCCTGAAGAAAGCGACCAGCTGACCACTGTCCATAGGCCAAAAAGGAGTTTGCGCCGGGTGCATTCTGGGAGTTGTAGTCCGCACCCCACAAGGACCATCTCAGAACTTCTGGACCCTTAGGGTGAGCTGTGGACCCCAAAAGAACCTTAAAAGGACATCTGGGAGAAGACCCAGAAGTTTGGAGAAGTTTGGACAACTTTTGTAAAAAAGCTCCATAGAGGGACCGACCCGCCGCGGCAACTCTAGCCGGCTTGCCTCAACCGCGACCCGGCCTGATTTGCTGGTTCGTCCCGGTAAGGAAAAGAGACTAAGGCCCTCATTCTGTCCTAAGTCCTAAACCGCCAGGGCCGCGGGCAACAGAAGCACCGCCAACAGGCTGGCGGTGCTTCATTGCCCATTCTGACCGCGGCGGTAAAACCGCGGTCAGAAAAGGGGATCCGGCGGTTTCCCGCCGGAATACACCTGGAAGGGCTGAACCTCCTTGGCGGCGCTGCAAGCAGCGCCGCCATGGGGATTCCGACCCCCTTCCCGCCAGCCTGTTTCTGGCGGTTTTGACCGCCAGGAACAGGATGGCGGGAACGGGTGTTGTGGGGCCCCTAACAGGGCCCCAGCATGAGTTTCACTGTCTGCATAGCAGACAGTGAAAATCGCGACGGGTGCAACTGCACCCGTCGCACCCCTGCAACACCGCCGGCTCCATTCGGAGCCGGCCTCTGTGTTGCAGGGCCTTTCCCGCTGGGCCGGCAGGCGCTCCTTTGGAGGGCGCCCGCCGGCCCAGCGGGAAAGCCAGAATGGCCTCCGCGGTCTTTTGACCGCAGAGTGGCAAAATGGCAGTGACGGCAAGGCGGGCGGCTACCGCCGCCCGCCGCGGTCAGAATGACCGCCTAAGTCCGAAGGTAAAAAGTTGACCGGGACCTCACAGAAGGCGTATTCGAGAAGGGCTCCATGGACGTCGGATCAAGATCCCGGTTTACCCCGGTCGTAGGATTTTCACCTCGAAAAAACGACTAAGTCCGAAGGTAAAAATCTCCACCGAGGATTCCAGCATCGCGTATCCGGAGAAGGGCTCCAGGAGGTCGGATTGGACTGGCAGGTTCGTCCCGCTGAAGAAAATCTTCGAAAAAAAGACTAAGGTGGTCATTCTGACCCCGGCGGTAAAATGCACTTACCGCCGGTCAGAAGACCGCCATAACACCGCCGCGGCCGCGGAAATCCGCCACGGTCATTCTGACCCGCAGAAGGCAAACCTCCGAAAATCCGACAGCCACAACCGACCGCCAGACCAGCGGTCGGCGGAAAGGTGGAGGTGACCAAACCTCCACCGCCACGCCAACAGAAATACGCCCATGCCATTACGACCCACGAATCCACGCGGCGGTCATTCAAACGCGGTATTCCATTGGCGGGACACACCGCCGCGGTCAGAATACACACAAACGAACAAAACTCAGCCACATTGGACGATTTGAATCCCACACACCTGATACACATACACACACCACTCCCACACACACAATACAATATAAAACACACACCCACATCACCCACAAACCCCTACGCTAAAAAATTCTGAAAGAAGGCCAGAGCGAGACACCAGCATCCACAAACTAACAGCCACAGCCACTCAACACCATCACCCACACACTATCCACACACAAAACAACACACACCACCACACTCAACTCACTTAAATACACATACTCCACCCCACACATCATACACACCACCCCATGGCACCCCAAAGACAACCCCGCTTCACAGACGAAGAACTCAGGGTCATGGTGGAGGAAATCGTTCGGGTAGAGCCCCAGCTGTTCGGCACACAGATACAATACACCAGCATTGCCCGGAGGACGGAGCTATGGCAGAGGATTGTCGACAGGGTGAACGCAGTGGGACAGCACCCCAGAAATCGGGAAGACATCAGGAAGCGATGGAACGACCTACGGGGGAAGGTGCGTTCCATGGTATCCAGGCACAACATCGCCGTGCAGAAGACTGGCGGAGGACCCCCACCTCAACCCCCACAATTCACATCATGGGAGGAGGAAGTCTTGAACATCCTGCATCCTGACGGCCTCGCAGGAGTCGGCGGAGGAATGGATACTGGTAAGTTGAAGCTTCAATACTGCTTCCCCCCCACCTGCATGCCAAATCATACCCCAACCCTCACCCCCATCCTCGAACCCCACCCTCACCCCCACCCCCATCCTCACCCCCACCCTCACCCCCACCACCATCCTCACCCCCACCACCATCCTCACCCCCACCCCCAGCACACCTATTCCCCGCCAATGTCTCACCATCACAACCCACACATCCCAAAACCTAGGCCTGCATGCGTCCACTAAGCATGGACACCCATCACCAAAGCATGCCCAATGCATATACACATCCCCCCCACAAGCCACCCTCACCAAAGCCCCCACACACGAATGCCAGCACTTGGGGACACGAGAACCCATAGATACACCCATATGCCACACATTGAAACTATAACCATACCTCTATACCCCTGCAGGACCCGACCGTCAACACACCGCGGCGGAGGGGCCAGAATTCTCCACACCCCCCACCCAAGAGGCCGTCAGCGATGACAGCAGCTCTGTCGACCTGGACACCGATGACCAGCCCGGACCATCGGGGACCTCTGAACAGTCGGTTCCCCTCATACAGGCCCAGGCCACTACAGACCCAAACCCCTCTGGGAACACCAGCACAGCTCCCACCCAGCGGGCCCATGCCTCTGTCTCCAGGGCGCGTCAATCTGCGGTGTGTCTACCACTACAGGGCACCCAGGATAACCCACCACCCCAACAACAACAGGGACCTGGGGGCAGTGGTAGTGGGCACACCGGCCAGGGGGCAGAGGCCCAGGGAAACAGGGCAACTCGGAGGGCAGCTGTGCGACAGGGGGGGGAGGAGAGGCCCAGGGAACCCACTCTCCACGAGGTCCTCACCACCATCATGGGAGCATACAACCGCTCCCAGGAGACGATGGCGACGGTACTGGCCCGGTTCCAGGAGATCCAGGTACTGCAGGAGGAACACTATCGGGGGTACAGGGAGGACATCAGAGCCATCAACACCACCCTGGTTACCATGGTAGGGCTGCTGCAGGACCTCGTCAACACCAGGGCGGACACTCAACAACACCCAAGGGCCCCTGCCACTAGCCTGGACCAAGAACAGCCAACCACCTCCGCCGGCGCTAGTGGACAGGAGGCCCCCGCACAGCAGCAGCCCACCAGACCCCCACCTCCTGCAGGAGAAGAACCACCCCGCAAGAGGGCCCTGAGATCTCGCAAGAAGACAGAGTAGGATGTCAAGACCCCCGCCAGCAATGGATACCACCTGATGTCATCCCACTGTCCCACATTGTCACCCTGTCCATCCTTGAACTGCCCATGCTCCATCTCTCCACAGGCCTCTGGACAATGCACCTGTGTGACTGTTACTCTGGACTCTGCCATGGACATTCCTTCACCATAGCCCCCACCCACTTGAAACCACCCATCCCATTTTGAGCACTTAAATAAACACCTATTTTGCACCAAAATATCTGGAGTCTGGCTGTGATTTCAATATATTGTAATTGACATGACAGTGCAAATATGTCCTTGTACATGGTGAAGTCAACAAACAGCTGCCACAAAGCTGTAGTCCATGGGGAAACGAAGCACAGGACTCGTAGTGGGGACCCCAGATCTGAAATAGGGAGGGAAAAGCCAAAACTCAGTCATCATACACTGGGGCAAATAGACAGGCAGCAGAGATGCAGGAGAGTAGTTAACATTTACTAAATTATCTTTGAAATGTTACCTGTGTCCTATTGGAAGTACTGTTCAATGATTCTGTCCCTGTTGTCTGTTTCAGCCCCGTCGTCTTCCTCCTCGTCACTCTCCTCAGGTTCCACCGCTGCCACAACACCACCGTCTCGACCATCCTCCTGCAGGAAAGGCACCTGGCGGCGCAAAGCCAGGTTGTGAAGCATGCAGCAGGCCACGATGATGTGACACACCTTCTTAGGTGAGTACATTAGGGATCCACCTGTCATATGCAGGCACCTAAACCTGGCCTTTAGGAGGCCAAAGGTGCGTTCGATCACCCTCCTAGTACGCCCATGGGCCTCATTGTACCGTTCCTCTGCCCTGGTCCGGGGATTCCTTACTGGGGTCAGTAGCCACGACAGGTTGGGGTACCCAGAGTCCCCCACTAGCCATACACGGTGTCTCTGTAGCTGTTCCATCACGTAAGGGATGCTGCTATTCCTGAGGATGTAGGCGTCATGCACTGACCCAGGGAATTTGGCATTTACATGCGAGATGTACTGGTCAGCCAAACACACCACCTGGATGTTCATTGAATGGTAATTTTTTCTGTTCCTGTACACCTGCTCCCTGTCTCTTGGGGGAACCAAAGCCACATGGGTCCCATCAATGGCACCAATTACGTTGGGAATATGTCCAAGGGCGTAGAAATCACCCTTCACTGTAGCCAATTCGCCCACCTCAGGGAAAATGATGTAGCTCCTCACGGATTTCATCAGGGCAGACAACACTCTGGATAACACCTTCGAAAACATGGGCTGAGACATCCCAGAAGCAATTCCCACTGTTGTCTGAAATGACCCACTTGCCAAGAAATGGAGTACTGACATGACCTGCACCAGAGGGGGAATCCCTGTGGGTTGGCGGATGGGGGACATCAGGTCGGGCTCCAGCTGGGCACACAGTTCATGGATAGTGGCACGGTAAAGACGGTAGGTCAGGATAATGTGGCGTTCTTCCATTGTCGACAGGTCCACCAGCGGTCGGTACACGGGAGGATTCATCCGTCTCCTCGCCCAACCCAGCGGACGGTGCCTAGGAAGGACAACATGGAGCACACAGTCAAGCAACCCACAGGTACGTACTCACAGCTAGCACAGTAAACGATTCTCTATGCAGTGAATGGCGTGTCTGAGTGGCTATGCAAGGCCTAGGCCTGTGTGACGCAGTTGAAATTGAGCCATGTGGGCCCTGGAAATGGCGGCTGCCTGACCTGTGAAGTGTGACAATGGGATGTGAGGTCAATGCGCTGGCGTGGCACACCGCGGCGGGTGGCGGGCGAAGACCGCGGCGCGAAGCCGCATTGGTTAACATTGAAGCCTATGGGTTTCAGGAGCCAATGGCGAAGGGCGCCGGCGGTGGCGGGACGCACCGCCGCGGTACGCACCGCCGCGGACGTGACCGCCATTTTCTATCTACTTATCCACTTGCGACTTGAACTTTCACAGGAGAGGACCTATACTGCAAGTGTTGCTGTGACCTCGGTCTGGAAGGGACAATGGCTGCAACGCCTGGGGAAAGGGCCCCTGCCTTCACTGGAGAGGAGTTGGAGAAACTTGTGGATGGGGTCCTCCCCCAGTATGCGCTACTCTACGGTCCTCCAGACCAACAAGTGAGTTTAATTCAATCTGGATTTGGGGCCACTGGCTGGCTTGGGGGCCTGGCGGGGGGCCTGGCGGGGATGGGGGGCATGTTGGGCCTGGCGGGGGGCATGGCGGGGGGCCTGGCGGGGATGGGGGGCATGTTGGGTCTGGCGGGGGGCATGGCGGGGGGCCTGGCGGGGATGGGGGGCATGTTGGGCATGGCGGGGGGCATGGCGGGGGGCCTGGCGGGGATGGGGGGCATGTTGGGGCTGGCGGGGGGCATGGCGGGGGGCCTGGCGGGGATGGGGGGCATGTTGGGCCACTGGCAAGGAAAATGCTGACAAACTTGAACGTGGTATTTCTCCCTCCCTGTACGTGTCACATAGGTCCGCGCCCATGAGAAGATCGGGATTTGGCGTGCCATCGCCACGGAAGTCCGGACCCTGGGGGTCCACCATCGACGGGGCACCCACTGCCGCAAGAGGTGGGAGGACATCCGCCGCGGGACCAAGAAGACCGCCGAGTCTCTGCTGGGGATGGCCTCCCAACGTAGGCGGGGTGCCTGCCGTCAACTGAGCCCCCTGATGTTCCGGATCCTGGCGGTGGCCTACCCTGATTTGGATGGGCGCGTGAGGGCAGCACAGCAGACACAAGGGGGTGAGTCCAAGCATTATCTACTCTGTTGTCGCGCAGTGGAGGTGTCTGGGTGGGGGAGGAGGGCTGTGGGTCCCCCTAGGCCAGGGCGATATCTGTAGGCTGGGCACCCCCGTAAACCCCTGTGTCCCCAGCCACCACCCTCAGTAGTTTGTCAGTACAGCCATCCCTGGGCCGTGTCATCCATGGGTGCAGTTGTCAACTCTAGGCGTGTAGGGCATGTTCCACGGAATGCGTAGCGGACCCCAAGTGCGCAACTTAGTGCAGGGGGCATCTGTGTCTGTCATGTCCGCTAACTGTACCGGAGATCCATGTAATCAATATCCCTTTATTTCTCTCTCCCCCCCCCCTTTTGGTTTGTCTTTCTGTGCTTGTGTGCATCAGCATCATCAGGCGGAGGAGAAGTGGCATCGGGGCAGGAGGGAGCTGCATCTCACATGGCCCAGGAGGGCCATGCCACAGAGTCAGACTGGACCAGTGAGACGGAGGGCGAGGGGAGCTCCACGACGGGGACGACTGGACCCTGCAGCGACACGGACACGTCCTCGGAAGGGGGCTCCCTTGCGGGGGTGGCACCATCCGTGCCCCCCGCCATTACAGGTACAGCCGCCACCCAGCGCACCATCTCCGCCCTCCCAGCAGCCCCTCAGCGTTCGCCCGGTGCCCGCTCTGCCAGGAAGCCGGGCATCTCCTTCGCCCCAGGCACCTCAGGCCCTGCCCCTGTTACCCCCGCTGCCCTCAGTGAGGAGGTCATTGACCTCCTCCGAACGCTCATTGTTGGGCAGACTACCCTTTTGAATGACATCCAGGGGGTGGAGAGGGAGGTTCATCGCAGCAATGCGTACCTGGAGGGCATTCATTCGGGTCAGGCTGCCCATCAGCGATCGTTCCAGGCTCTGGCCTCAGCACTGACGGCAGCCATTGTCCCTGTCTCCTGCCTGCCTCTACTAACTCCCTCCTCCCAGTCTCCTGTTCCTCTGCCTGTCCCACCCACACCATCAGACCAGCCTGCACACACCTCAACACCCAAGAGAAGCTCATCCAAACATAAGCACCACAGATCACGCAGACATTCACACACACAACATTCCGATGCAGACATGCCAACAGTCACTACCACCTCTGTGACCCCCACCTCCTCGTCTCCCTCCTCCCTCCCTGTGACGTCTACACTCACACCTCCATTCACCTCACCATCAGCCAGTGTTTCCATCACCAGCACACCCTCCACTCCAGTCCGCACACGTGCAGTCACCACCCCCACTGCCATTTACACGTCCCCTGTGTCCTCTCTCACTGTGTCTGTCACCCCCTCTTCCACACCACACAAACGCAGCCACCCACCCAACAGCCATCCACCTCACGACAGCCTATCCCTCCTGCACCTGCACCCAAAGACAGCAAACGTGACTCACCTACAACCACATCCTCTCCCTCCACTCCCATTCCCACTGTACCTACCACTCTCCATTGTCCCAAGAAGCTCTTCCTCGCCACTACTAACTTCTTTCCTGACCCTGAGCCCCCCCCTCCTTCTCGTCGGGGTAAGAAGAGCACCCCAGCCACCACCAGCCCTGCAGCCCCCTTGACAAGGGTGCAGGGGTATTGGAGCCCGCCAGCCCGCATGTCTGGATCTTCGCCCAGCAGCAAGGGGACAGCCAGCCCACCCCCTGGGAAGAGGAGCAGAAGGCGGAAGGGGCGCCGCAGGAGCCCGCCTTCTACATCCCCCCGGACACCACCCAGAGACAGTCACCAGCCACAGCTCCAAAGGGAGGAAAGGGCCACAGGCCCACGACTAAGGAGGGCAAGGGCAGCAAGTCGGAGAGGTCAGGCAGCAGGCCTGCTGCCCAGGAGGAGCCCACAACCCCCATAGCCGCTGCCCCGGGAGGAACCGGCACAGCTGCCCCGGGAGAGCCCACCACCCCCATAGCCGCTGCCCAGGGAGGACCCAGCCCAGCTGGCCAGGAGGGCCCCACCACCCACAGCCCAGGTGGGCATTGAAGGAGCACCATCCCCGCTGCCCAGGAGGGCACCACCAGGCAATGAGCAGTTGGCCATAGACCGGCCGCCGTCTCCAGAACCGCTGAACTGGGCCCCGCCGTCTCAAGAACCGCTCCGCTGGGCCCCGCCGTCTCAAGAACCGCTGAACTGGGCCCCGCCGTCTCAAGAACCGCTGAACTGGGCCCCGCCGTCTCAAGAACCGCTCCGCTGGGCCCCGCCGTCTCAAGAACCGCTGAACTGGGCCCTTCAAGGCAAGGAGCGCTGAACTGGGCCCCGCCGTCTCAAGAACCGCTGAACTGGGCCCCGCCGTCTCAAGAACCGCTCCGCTGGGCCCCGCCGTCTCAAGAACCGCTGAACTGGGCCCTTCAAGGCAAGGAGCGCTGAACTGGGCCCCGCCGTCTCAAGAACCGCTGAACTGGGCCCCGCCGTCTCAAGAACCGCTCCGCTGGGCCCCGCCGTCTCAAGAACCGCTGAACTGGGCCCTTCAAGGCAAGGAGCGCTGAACTGGGCCCCGCCGTCTCAAGAACCGCTGAACTGGGCCCCGCCGTCTCAAGAACCGCTCCGCTGGGCCCCGCCGTCTCAAGAACCGCTGAACTGGGCCCTTCAAGGCAAGGAGCGCTGAACTGGGCCCCGCCGTCTCAAGAACCGCTGAACTGGGCCCCGCCGTCTCAAGAACCGCTCCGCTGGGCCCCGCCGTCTCAAGAACCGCTGAACTGGGCCCTTCAAGGCAAGGAGCGCTGAACTGGGCCCCGCCGTCTCAAGAACCGCTGAACTGGGCCCCGCCATCTCAAGAACCACTGAACTGGGCCCCGCCGTCTCAAGAACCGCTCCGCTGGGCCCCGCCATCTCAAGAACCGCTGAACTGGGCCCTTCAAGGCAAGGAGCGCTGAACTGGGCCCCGCCGTCTCCAGAACCGCTGAACTGGGCCCTTCAAGGCAAGGAGCGCTGAACTGGGCCCGCCGTCTCCAGAACCGCTGAACTGGGCCCCGCCGTCTCAAGAACCGCTCCGCTGGGCCCCGCCGTCTCAAGAACCGCTGAACTGGGCCCTTCAAGGCAAGGAGCGCTGAACTGGGCCCCGCCGTCTCAAGAACCGCTGAACTGGGCCCCGCCGTCTCAAGAACCGCTGAACTGGGCCCCGCCGTCTCAAGAACCGCTCCGCTGGGCCCCGCCGTCTCAAGAACCGCTGAACTGGGCCCTTCAAGGCAAGGAGCGCTGAACTGGGCCCTTCAAGGCAAGAACCGCTGGCCCTTTGGCAGACGTGGCAGGGCAGGATCTATCTCGGGCAGGGCTGCAGGATGTCCTCTGGCCAACTTGCCTCCTCCAGTGGCAGTGGGGTCTGTTATGGACTGTATGGACTGTGGCTTTGCTCTCCCCACGATGGCCCAGTGGGCAGGCCACCCACTGTATGGACTGTTTGGACTGTGGCTTTGCTCTCCCCAGGATGGCCCAGTGGGCAGGCCACCCACTGTATGGACTGTTTGGACTGTGGCTTTGCTCTCCCCAGGATGGCCCAGTGGGCAGGCCACCCACTGTATGGACTGTATGGACTGTGGCTTTGCTCTCCCCAGGATGGGCCAGTGGGCAGGCCACCCACTGTATGGACTGTATGGACTGTGGCTTTGCTCTCCCCAGGATGGCCCAGTGGGCAGGCCACCCACTGTATGGACTGTATGGACTGTGGCTTTGCTCTCCCCAGGATGGGCCAGTGGGCAGGCCACCCACTGTATGGACTGTATGGACTGTGGCTTAGCACTCCCCAGGATGGCCCAGTGGTCATGGAGTCCCCTCGTGGATCTGGCGTCGTGTACTCAAGTGGCTGAGGTGCCCCCCCTTCCCTTCCCCCTGAGGTGCCTGTCCTATTTTCTTTCTGATGCCCCTGCAGTGTTCTCTCCGTGGAGTTCTTGTCGTGGGACTGGGCCTTGCCCCTTTGCACAGGACCCCTGTGATCCACGGACAGTGGTTGGACTACATTTAGTAGCTGTATATATTTTGTACATAGTTTATTTATTTATTGGGATTACTGGTGTCCATATTTCAATATATCTGCCCGTTTATGATCTCTTCTTTTGGTCTTTGCATTATTTCGGATGGGGGTGGTTTGTGGGTTGTGACAGTGATCTGTGGGAATGCATTGATGTGTGTGTTGTAGTGGGTGTGGGTGGGTGGGTGTGTGCCGGTAATCTTTTCCCTCCCCTGTGTCGTAGGTGCAGTACTCACCGATGTCTTCCGCGCCGCCGGGCGTGCTCCTGGTATATGAGCAGGTATAGGAGTGCGGGGATGACCTGCAACTCTGGTTCCATACTGCCGGAATCTCGCGTAGAGTGCGTAGAGGTGAGCGTTTTCCCGTTCGTAGTCTGTTTCCGCCGTGTTCTTATCGGCGGTGCTCCCGCCCCGGAGAAGGTGGCGGATTGGAGGGTCGTAATAGGGTGGGCGGTACATTGTCTGCCGCCTGGCTGTTGGCGGGAACCGCCGCGCTGTTTGTTTGTACCACCGTGGCGGGCGGAGTGTTAAGTTGGCGGGCTGTGTTGGCGGTTCCCGCCAGGGTCAGAATTGCATATTTTAGACCGCCGGCCTGTTGGCGGCTTGGCCGCCGCTTTATCACCGACCGCCAGGGTCAGAATGAGGGCCTAAGTGTGAAGGTAAGATTTTAACCAAGGCCTCCCGCAGCCTGTAGCCGAGCAGGGCTCCATCGCGGTCGGCCTGAAACTTTGACTTTGCCCCGGTCGAGGTGCAACCAGATGACCCGATTGGCGCTTTTTGTTTCTAGGCGCTAAAAAAAAAAAAGTCTTTAAAAATTCATATCTCCGGTTCCCCTTATCTGATTTTATTCGTTTTTGTGTCATTTTAAAGATAAAAATATAATCTATTTATAAATTGGTTTTGGATTTTTAAACTGTTTCCTGTGTTTTATTTAATTATTGTTTTGTGATATTTGAATGCTTTACACTCTGTCTCCTAAGTTTAGCCTTGACGCTCGTTGCCAAGCTACCAAGGGTTGAGCTGGGTTTAATTTACTGAGACCTAACTGGACCTTAGTGGAGGTTAGTGGCCTATTGCTAGGTGTAGGTACCTACCTGCCCTTACCAATAACCCATTTTCCAACATGGCACCACTGTTCCCGGTGATGTTGTGGCTGAGGTGCTGGGTTGGGACCTGGACAGGCGGGTCCTAGGGGACGTAAGGGGTGGGATAGGTGTAGAAAAGAGGTCAAAGTTTGACAGGAAAAGTTTTTTAGACACACTGGGACAGGTAGCTGGAGGGGGTTTGGGAGTGGAGGAAGAGGTAGTGGTTGTAGGAGGTGTACGTCTGCTGAGTTTGGGTGAGAGTGCATGGGCTGGAGGCTGTCGTGAGGTGGAAGGCTGTTGTGTGGGTGTGTGACTGCGTTTGTGTAGTTTGGGAGGAGGGCTCACAGACACACTGGGAGAGGACACAGGGGATGTGTGAATGGTAGTTGGGGTGGTTAGTGCATGTGAGCGGTGTGTGGTGGTGGGCGTGCTGGAGAGGGACGTAGTGGCTGTAGAGGTAGTGCACGCAGGTGTGAGTGGAGACGTGACAGGGAGGGAGGAGGGAGACGTGGAGGAGGGGGACACAGTGGAGGCAGTGGATGTTGGCCTGTGTTCATGGGTATGATGCTTGTGTGAGTGCCTGTGGGATGTGTGGTGCTTATGTTTTCCAGAGCTACCCTCGCGTGTTGAGGTGTGTGCATGCTGGTCTAATGGTGTGCTTGGGATAGGTTGAAGTACTGGGGATTGGGTCTTGGTGGAGGAAGTTGGAGGGGGAGGCTGGACACAGGGGCAATGGCTGCCATCAGTGCTGAGGCCAGAGTCTGAAAAGCTCGCTGTTGGGCTGCCTGATCAGAATGAATGCCCTCCAGGTATGCATTTGTCTGTTGCAACTGCCTCTCTACACCCTGGATGGCATTCAGAATGGTAGACTGCCCAACAGTGAGGGATCTGAGGAGGTCAATGGCCTGCTCACTAAGGGCAGCAGGGCTGACAGTGGCAGGGGCTGAGGTGCCTGGGGCGAAGGAGATACCCACCCTCCTGGGTGAGCGGCCACGGGACACACGCTGAGGGGCTTCTGGGAGGGCGGTGCTGGTGGGGGGGTGGTGGCTGTACCTGTAGATGCGGTGGGCACAGAGGGGACTGCCACCGCAAGGGAGCTCCCATCAGAGGAGGAGTCGGTGTCGCTGGTCTCAGCTCCTGTCCCCGCCGTGGAGCTCCCCTCGCCCTCCGTCCCACTGGTGAATTCGGAGTCCGTAGTCTCGCCCTCCAGGCCATGTGGGATGCAGCTCCCTCCTGCTCCGGTGGCACTGCTCCTCCGCCTGATGATGCTAATGCACACAAGAAAAGGGAGACCACAAAAAGGGGGGAAAGACAGTAGAAAGACATGTTCAGTGCATGCAATACCGCTACCGTTGGCGGACACTACAGACACAGCATCCCTCTGCACTACAAGATGCACTTCGAGTTCCCTAATTAATCACAGGGCTATGGGGTACAAGGCCTATGCCCGATTGCTGCACACATGGAAGTCACAGGAGCCTGACTAGGGGTAGATGGCTCTTACCACTGGTGGGGATGGGGTGCCACCGAGCCTGCCTCACAAAGGGTCCTTGCCTGCAAAACTAGCCCTGGCCTAGGGTAACCCACTACCCACCTCCCCCACCCAGACACCTCCCATGTTCGCTGAATCAGCTGAATGAGAGTGTACTCACCCCCTTGTGGCTGCTGTGATGCCCTCAAGTGCCCATCCAACTCCGGATACGCCACCACCAGGATCCGGAACATCTGGGGGGTCATGGTGCGACGGGCACCCCTCTCACGTTGGGAGGCCATCCCCAGCTGGGCCTCCGACGTCTTCTGGTTCCAGCGGCGAATGTCCTCCCATCTTTTACGGCAGTGGGTGCTCCGTCTGTGGTGGACCCCCAGGGTCCTGACTTCCTTGGTGATGGCACACCAAATATCCTTCTTCTGGTGGACGCTGACCTACAGGAATAGTACAGGGGAAAAGGAAAAACTATAACCGTCCGGACCGTAACTGCCATTGGCCCACGTTCCCACTCTTGCCCTGACGCACATACACGCACCGTCGTTTCATGAATACCTCGTCCTGTCGAAGATCAGGTATCAAGTGAGTGAACAAAGAGAAAATGGCGGTCACGTCCGTGGCGGTGCGTACTGTCACCATCGGCGCACATCGTCATTGGCTCCTGGGACACATAGGGTCCAATGTTAACCAATGCAGGATTGCGCTGCGGTCCTCGACCGCCTACTGCGACGGTGTACAACGCCAGCGCAGTTACCTCATATCCCATTGTCCCACCTTACAGGTCAGGCAGCTGCCATTCAGGTGGCCACATGGCATTAATTTTAAATGCGTCACACATATCTAGGCCTGGAATACACACTAAGACAGGCACATAGCGGACTGACAAATGTGTGGAATAAAGTTGTGTTTTCGTACCTCAGTGTTGGCTGACCCTCTGCTTGCTGTTTTCATCCATGGAGCACGTCCGCTGGGGCAGTTGAGGAGATGGCGGCATGCTCCGGTGTACAGACCGCTGGTGGACCTGTCGACAATGTAAGAGCAACATGTAATTGTCACCTACAGACTTGACCGTGCCACAATCTATGAACTGTGTGCCCAGTTGGAGCCAGACCTGATGTCAGCTATCCGCCATCCCACAGGTATCCCCCCTCTAGTGCAGGTCCTGTCAGTACTCCATTTCCTGGCAAGTGGGTCTTTTCAAACTACAGTGGCCATAGCATCAGGGATGTCCCAGCCTAAGCTCTCCAATGTGTTGTCCAGAGTGTTGTCTGCCCTGCTGAAACACATGCGCAGCTACATCGTTTCCCCTCAGGTGGAGGATTTGCCTACAGTGAAAGGTGGCTTCTATGCTTTGGGACATATCCCCAACATCATAGGTGCCACTGATGGGACACATGTGGCCTTGGTCCCCCCCGCAGGAGTGAACAGGTGAACAGAAACCTTAAGAATTACCATTCTATGAATGTGCAGATGGTGTGTTTGGCCGACCAGTACATCTCCCATGTGAATGCCAAGTTTCCTGGCTCAGTGCATGACGCTTACATTCTGAGGAATAGCAGCATCCCTTATGTGATGGGGCAACTCCAGAGGCACCGTGTGTGGCTATTAGGTGAGGACATGGACCCTATACAGTGTGAATAGTTGTCTGGGTCTGGGGTTGTCCCCAAGGGTTAGTGGGTGTCTAACAGTTGTCTCTCGACATTTGCAGGTGACTCTGGCTACCCCAACCTGTCATGGCTACTGACCCCAGAGAGGAATCCCAGGACAAGGGCAGAGGAACGCTACAATGAGGCCCATGGGTGAACTAGGAGGGTTATAGAGAGGATCTTCGGCCTCCCGAAGGCCAGGTTCAGGAGCCTCCATATGACAGGTTGTTCCCTATACTACTCACCAAAGAAGGTGTGCCAGATCATCGTGGCCTGCTGTGTGCTGCACAACCTGGCTTTGCGACAACAGGTGCCTTTTCTGCAAGAGGATGGTCCTGAAGGAGGTGTTGTGGCAGCTGTGGAGCCTGTGGGCAGTGAAGAAGAGGAGGAAGAAGAAGAGGACATAGACAACAGAAACACTGTGATTCATCAATACCAGCGAGACACAGGTAAGAAGACATTACTGCCTCCTACATCTGATACACTTGTTCTATCTCTCATCTGTCTGTCACTTTCACCCAGTGTATGGATCCTGATTTGTCACTTTCCTTTTCGATTTCACAGATGTGGGTCCCACTGTGTGACCTCTGCTATGTTTCCTCATGGACTAGAGCTGTGTGACATAGGTATGTTGACAATATAATGGACATTGCTATTTCCCTCAGTTATTGCAAATACTCATTTGTGAAAGCACAGACTGACTCCAGATTGTTCTGTGATGTAAGGGTGTTTATTTAAGTTCTAAATAGTGGGGGGGGGAGTTGTAAAATGGTCAGGGGTGATGGTGGATGAATGTCCATGACAGAGTCCAGTCTATTAGTCTCACAGGTGCATTGGCCAAAGGGGCATAGGAAGTGGAGCTGGGGCAGTTTAAGGATGGACAGGGTGACAAAGTGGGAGAGAAGGATGACAATCAGGGTGGTCTAATTTCTTGGCGGGGTCTTGGCATTGTTCTCTGTCTTTGTCCTGGATCTCAGAGACCGGTTGCGGGTGGTTCTCCATCTGCAGAGGGTGGGGTGCTGGTGTTGTGGTCCTGTGGCGGTGCCTCCTGTTCACTAGCGCCGGCGGAGGTGGTGGGCAGTTCATCGTCCAGGCTAGTGTCAGGGGCCCCTTGTTGTGCCACAGTGTCCCTCCTGGTGTTCACGAGTTCCTTCAGCACCTCTACAATGGTGCCCTGGGTGGTATTGATGGATTTGAGTTCCTCCCTGAACCCCAAATACTGTTCCTCCTGCAGCCGCTGGGTCTCCTGAAACTTGGCCAGTACCGTTGCCATTGTCTCCTGGGAATTATGGTAGGCTCCCATGATGTTGGAGAGGGCCTCGTGGAGAGTGGATTCCCTGGGCCTGTCCTCCCCCTGTCGCACAGCAGCCCTCCCAGTTCCCCTGTGTTCCAGGGCCTCTGTCCCCCGAACCTTGTGTCCACTACCACTGCCCCCAGGTCTCTTCTGTTCTTGGGTTTGTGGGTTAGCCTGGGTTCCCTCTAGTGGTGGACACACTGCTGCTTGACGTGCCCTGGGGACAGAGGTATGGGCCCGCTGGGTGGGTGCTGTGCTGGTGTTTCCTGAGGGGGGAGGCTCTGTGGTGGCTTGTGCCAGTGTGAGGGGAACCGACTGTCCTGAAATCCCAGATGGGCTGTGCTGGTCATTTAGATCCACTTGGACAGAGCTGCTGTCATCACTGTGGGCCTCTTCTGTGGGTGGGGTGGACATGTCTGGAACCTCCTGTCCAGTGACGTTGGGTAGGGGTCCTGCAGGGGTGCAAAGGCATGATTATTGCATCTGTATGTGCCATGGTGTGCAATGGGTGGGTGACCCTGTACCCCAGTGCTTGCATTCCTGTGTAGGACCTTGTGTGATAATTGTTTAGGGGTCTGTGTGGGTATGTTTAGTGGACATGCATTGATGATGGGTGTCCATGCTTTGTTGTTGCATGCAGGGCTTGGTGTTGGGATGTGTGGTTTGTGATAGTGGGACATATGCGAGGAGTTGGAGTGATTGGGGTGAGGGCGAGGGTGGGGGTATGTGATAGCATGCAGGTAGGGTGCGGGATGTAATAGTTAAGATTTGACTTACCAGAGTCCATTCCGCCAGCTACTCCTGCGAGGCCCTCAGGATGCAGTATAGCCAAGACCTGCTCCTCCCATGTTGTTAGTTGTGGGGGAGGAGGTGGGGGTCCGCTGCCAGTCCTCTGAACCGCAATGTGGTGTCTTGAGACCACGGAACGCACCTTCCCCCGTAGGTCGTTCCACCTCTTCCTGATGTCATCCCGTGTTCTTGGGTGCTGTCCTACTGCATTGACCCTGTCCACGATTCTGCGCCATAGCTCCATCTTCCTAGCTATGGTGGTGTGCTGCACCTGTGATCCGAATAGCTGTGGCTCTACCTGGATGATTTCCTCCACCGTGACCCTGAGCTCCTCCTCAGAAAACCTGGGGTGTCTTTACAGTGCCATGGGGTGGTGTGGGTGATGTGTCAGGTGGTGTCTGTTGTGATGTGTGGGGTGATGTTTAGGGGTGTATGGTGTTTTGTGCATAGATGTGTATGTGTGATGGTGTTATTGGCCTCTGTATGCTGGTGTTGTCTTTGCTGTGCTGTCTCTCTGGCCTTTGTCAAAAGTTTTGGTAGTAAGGGTTTATGGGTGATGTGGGTGTATGTTTTATATTGTATTGGGTGTGTGGGAGTGGTGTGTGTATGTGTTTGTGTATCAGGTGTGTGTATTCGGAATTGTCCAATGTGGTAGTGTTTTGTAAGTGTGTGTGTATTTTGAGCGCCCCGGTGTGTACCACCAATGGAATACCGCGGTTGAAAGACCGCCTCGTGGATTCGTGGGTCGTGATAGTGTGGGTGTATTCCTGTTGGTGTGACGGTGGAGGTTTTGTTATCACCAGTTTATCACTGAACTTTGGTGTGGCGGACTTGTGTGGGTGTCTAGATTTTGGCGGATTCTGAGCTGTGGGTCGTAATAGTTGTAGTGGAATTCCGCGGCCGCGGTGGTGTGTTGGCGGTCTTCTGCACGGCGGTAAGCAGGATTTACCACCAATGTTGTAATGAGGGCCTGTGCATTATAATACTACTCTAGGAGGCTCTGTCTGCAGGTTTAAGGGAGTGGAGACATCCCAGTTTGTGAACAGTAATACAGTTACACTTGGAAATGCACAAAAGCAAAATGAATTAAGATATTTCTAGGAGCAGTAGTAGGTTTACATATGAGTAAATCTATATGTTGAAATTGACCTTTGTGGAAAAGCACCAGTATTTCTCTTAAACAATATGTTGTTATTGACAGGGAAAAATGGTTTGAGTGTACTTTCTGGTGATTCCTAACATTGGGCCTGTTGGGGTACTTGATAAATGTTCAGAAACTCTAAAGGCTTCTTAAAATTATAAAATATTGATGAATGCAGAACAATTACAGACGTTGGATCTTAATGGCAAAAAATTTGAACACTGTATGAACAATTTAAACGGGTGATTCCATACGGTTAAGCATTCATTCCCCATCTCATGCAGCCAGTACAATACAAAAAATATTTTTTTACTTGAGAAGATTATTTCTGATGCCACATCTATTACATAAACTAACAAGCTTATTAGGGAAAATGGCTGGTCATCCTTTTGTGTTAAAACAGGTTTGTTACACATGATTTGTAAGTGCAGGTTAGTATATCAGTTTAGCGGCTTGATAATGTTATGAAAGCTTGTACTCCATTTTAGTTCTAAAATATTTTCTTAGGGTGCTTGGTTTTGGACTGTAAAGTATTCTAGTAGATTTACTTTTAGCACTTTATTACAACAGATTACGGCAAATTTGAAGGAAAGTGAAAAACATCTTATAAAACAGTGAAATGGAATATGATATAACCATCATGTTTAACCAAATTCAATCCTCCTAATTTGTATATTAAGATGAGTTTAGAATGATAACCCTTTACTTCATATTTATCCAGTTCTACATTAGGATTGGTTTTCAACAGCTTCAGGAGAAATTTCAAAAAAACTTTTAAATATAAAATGTGGTTGACTTGTTCATTATTTCCTATTTCTTTGACTTTCTGCATCTATTTGGTGGAATTATTTTAGTGAGTGATGAACTTTTTTATATGTTTAATATTGTATTAGGTACATATTTTAGATTTTTGTTGATACTTAAATTCTTTTCTTCATCTTTTTTTGTTTTTCTTTTCCTGTTAACTTACGTAAAATGCTATCATGTTACTCATAAAATATGTAAGCAATTTCCATTTTTAAACATTTGGCATGTACATGTGTAACTTAAAATAATGGCTTTAACAGAAAAAAAAGAAAAGAAAAAAGGAAACCTTGCAGAATAAAACCTGTACCTGTGCTTTTCTATCTGTACTTCAGATTAACCTAAAACATTATGATCTCAGAGACACAATGCCTAAAAAGATATTTCACTCTGATAGTCCCTTTTCACGGTATTCAGTGCCTCCAATGGTAGCAGTAAAGCAGAGAGATATCTCTCATGCCTGATAACCAAAGCTTGATTTCTGTCTCTGTTGGAGTAAATGAAAGACAACAGGAGCAGCACATGGCACTTTGAATATTTAAAGGCAGCTCACCATGAGTGCTATATTGTGGCCCTTCCAATGTGCTGGAGGTGCTTAGCTTTTAAACATTGCTCCAGTCAGATTAGAACCATGCATGTCTTTCTGTTTTGTAATGATGACTTGCAACGTGGAATCGCGGTTTCAGCTCTCATTATAATGAAAAGAGGAGGCGAGAGGCCACAATCATACTGTGGCAATGCATACTGATTGTCACCTACATTTGTGACATCATGCTAATCCTCTGACTATGCTATTCTCTACCTCCCAGCACTGGGTGAAAGAAAGTGGGTTACTGAGTACTCTATGAAGCAGTTTAAGCTAAATTGATATATACCACGTGACACACTGTCAGTTGAATCTATCCCACTGGCAGAACCTGAACCTGAAAGACACACACATCCTGTATTGAACTATGTTGCCTGTGCTTAATTTGTAATACTGGGAAAAATATCACAATTTATAAATTGCCACTGGTTAATATATACTATACATGTTTCACACACCCCTAGTAGTATATATTTTTGTTACTTAGTGGCAGTTTTAGTTAACACTGCCATTTTAGTTTGCTAATAACTTCAGTGCTGTTTGACAAATCTTCACAAAACTTGCAGGAATAGTGTTCTTTTTATTTCAGCTCCTTCCTGGAAATCTTCAGAATAATCCATCAAGCTGAGGCCCAGAAAAAGGGGGGTTTCCAAAATGCAATTACACTATGCAATCTCCAAAGGGATTTTTGGAAACAGCTACAGCCAAAACAGCTAAACAAAATGACACTAAATTTGGCAGTAAGCTAGATCTTGGTCCAGAAAGTGTGTTCCTTCTGATTTGGTGTAATCTGCAGTTTTAGAGAAATTAGGGATTAAATACATTGCATCTGTCAATTTAGAAAAATAGAGCAATCTAATTGGCTAAGGGTGACTTGTATTCCTTCTGTCACCTTGCTCCCACTAGAGTAATGGTCCTGCAGGAGCATTTGTTGGCCCCAGTATGAAAAGGAATGTTGTGGCAGAAATTACAGGACTCTGAATTCAGGGTCTGATTTAGATGTCAGCGGATGAAATACTAAGTCACAAACATGTTGTATTACAATCACCATAGGATCTCATGGGATCGTAATATGGCAGACAGGATATCCATTATGGTTGTGACAGCATATTCCCCTCCGTTGACATCTAAATCAGGCCCTTAGTCCCCTGTCCTGAAAAAGTTTTGAAAACCAATAAAAGGAGAAAGGGAAGGGATATCATGCCCCCCTAGCTCTTGTGGGGAAGCGGGGGGAGGTCCCAGGCAGACACCATCCCCCAAGCAAAAAGTTTAAAAAAAAGGATTTTGCCATGATCCGGTTGGTTTCCTGTGGAATCCTGGAAAAGAAACCCAAAATGCTGGCTGTTTTTTGTTTAGAACAAAATTACAACAGGGCTGATCCAGGGCCCGGGTGTCAAGCTATTTTTTTTAAACATTATGGGGTGGGGGCTGTACATGGCCCCCCTTCCCTAAACTGACTATTGCCCCTAGGTCCTCCTCCCTGGGGCTACCTTATTTTTAAAGGTGATGTGGCATGCATCCCCCATCCCTGAACCTCAGAATGCCCCAGGGACCCCATTTCCTGGGGCAGTACTTGCCTAAAAGAGGAGCAGGGCATTCTCCCCCCTTCATGGGCCTTTATCAGGCCCAGAGAACACCATCCCCCTGGCTGATGCATAGTTATAGGGAAGGGAGGGAGGGAAAGACGGTGCATGCCCCTCCCTCCCTATGCCTCAGAAAGTTCTTTGGACTCTATCCCCAGCTCAATTATTGTTTTCCAGGGAGCCCATCCCCAGGACACAGTTTCTCAACCTAAAAGAGTGTAGCAAGGAAATCTTATATAGTTCCACCTGGCGGGAGCTGCAAAAAATGCTCCTGCAGGGTAGGAGCACACATATTTTCCCCTGCAACTGAAACTGAGGCAACTCTTACCTGGCTGGAGCAGACAGAAAACTGCTCCACCGGGCTGGAGCAAAGATGGGTGCATACAGGGGGGCTGGGGGGTGCTGCGTCATGGGACAAATACTGCAACCCCCAATTGTGTGTGCTGTGGTGACCCCAGGTGGGATTGGGGTACCAAACTTAACCCCTGGGGGATGGGGTTCCAGGGTCCAGTATTGGCCGGGGAAGGAGGGGGCACACACCCCTCTCTCCCTTAAATGCATATCTGCCTCAGGTATTTAGCGCCAATATTGTCTTAAAGACAATATGGGCCCAATCTCCCCTCCTTTTTAATGTATGTCAGCACTGGTGGATGGAGTCCCAGAGCTAGTATTGCCTTGAGGAGGGAAGCGACACATCTCATCCTCTTTATGTTGCGAGGGCTGCAGAAAGAGCAGCTCCTCCCAGCAGCATTTTTTTAAAAATCGGTAACTCTCCTGGGTCATTAAATTCATGGGCCCAATTGAATGAAAAAAACAAAGGTTAAAGGGGTGTTATGGTTCTGTGAAAATAGCAGTTAAGCATATTTATTTTTAGAAATTGGGTCTCCAGATGGCAGAGGTATAAACCATGTCCAGGTAGGAACCAAAATCCTCATCAGGGTAAGTCAGATACACATTCTAAATTAACGTATGCTCAAACTTTGGTAACTTGGCTCAGAGCAGTCAGGCTTAACTTAAAAGGGAATGTGTGAAGTATTTGTGCAACACCTAATTACAGTAACACAGTGAAAAGCACCACAAAAGGTCTCCACATCAGTTTGGTAACGTAGGGAATATTTATCTCAGTAAAACAAGACCAAAACAACAAAAGTCTAAAAAGTAGAACTCACGGTTTGAATTTTTAAAGAATAAACTGCAATTTAGTGCTTAGAAAGTCAGTAGAGCTAACGCTAGATCACGGTAAATCCAAAGTTCAGGCCAACCGTGATGGAAGGCGAGCCAGATTCAGGACCCACGCAGGGCCCATTGAAAAAGTACCTTGGATAGAGCAAACGTCTGCGTCGAAGACTCAATGCATTGGTTCCGATTCACGCAGTCGGGGATAGGTGACGTTGTTGAGCCTCGCAGCTGGGTCCTGTGTCGTAGTCGAATCCCTTCTCAATGCAGATCCTGCATCGTCATCGAGCCTCCCAGTGGTGCTGTGTCATTGTTGAGCCTTGCATTGGTTCTTGCAGGAAAGCATCTTCAGACTTCAATTTAAAGGTCCAGTACTAGTTTGCACCTCTTAGCAGGGCAGGAATGGCAGTTGGTAGAGTTCTGCAGCTGAAAGAGAGTTGAGGCAAGTCTTTGATTGCTCTGAGACTTAAAGTACAGGAGACAAGCCAGCAAGCCCTTGGAGAACTTGGGTTCAAGAATGTAGAGAGCAGGCTCAGTCCTTCTCACTCCCAGGCAAACAACAGTAGGCAGCAGGCCAACATAGCCGGTAGCAAAGTGGCAGTCCATCTACAGCACAGCAATCAGCAGACCAACACAGAAGTGTAGTTAGCAAAGTGGCAGTCTCTCCTCTTGCACAGCAGCTCTTCCTCCTGGCAGAATGTCTTTGATTCTAGAAGGGTTCTCATTCAGTGGGGGTTTGGGTAAAATATTTATATCTAGTTGGGCCTTTGAATTGAGGGAGACTTCAAAGCGAGGCCCTTGAAATGCACAAGGTCCCTGCCCTTCCTTCTCTGGGCCCAGATACTTTACAGGGGGTTAAGCAACTCTTTGTGTGGGGACAGGCACAGCCCTATTCAGGTGCACATGTGAGCTCCTACCTCCCATCGAGCCCAGGAAGGCCAATCAACCTGGTGATGGGCCATCGGTTGTAAATGTCACACCCCAGGTCCCTCTGTGTGTGACTGTCTAGAGGGAATGCACAAAGCCCAGCTGTCACCCACCCAGATGTGTATTCAGAGGCAGGTAGAGGCACCCAATTTAAACTTCACCAAAAGTTGTGATTTAAAATTGTGAGTCCAGAGACACCAAACTCCAAATGTCTATATTTTCCTGATAGGAAATCACACGTGAAGACTGTTTCAAGATAATCACTATGTTAATCTATGTGAGAGATAGGCCTTGCAGTAGTGAAAAACAAATGTAATCATTTTTCACTAGTAGGACATGTTAAACTTAAAAGTACATGTCCAACTTTTTAAATACCCTGCACTATGACCTTGGGGCTAACTAGAGCCTACTTTGGGCTGACATATGTCATAAAAAGGAAAGTTTGGGCTTGACAAGTGGGTGCACTTGCCAGGTCGAAATAGCAGTTTAAGACTGCACACACAAGCTCTGCAGTGGCAGGCATAATACATGTTCAAGGGGCTAGTGAAGTGGACGGCAGAATCAGTAATGCAGACCCACTAATAGCATCTGATTTACAGGCCATGGGCACATATAGTGCACTTTACGAGAAAATTACACGCAAATTAAATGTTCCAATTGTGGTGAAGCCAATGTCACCATGTTTAGAATACATAGCATGTGCACTTTAGCACTAGTTAGCAGTAGTAAAGTCCTAAAGCCTGCAAAATGTAGAGGGAAAATGCAAAAAGTCTTGGGATGACCCTGTAGAGAGGTCAAGGTCCAACAGTTATAAATGTACAAAACCACTAAAACTCACCAGCTATAGATAACTCAAGTAACTTTTGTCCTAAAGTAACTATAACTCACAATCTCACAATGATCTGCTTATTACCTCGCATAATGCATCACTCATGACATGTTCTATGACATCGTTGATAACTACTGGAACATCTAAAAAGACAGCATTGATTACAACACTGTGCATGGTCGTGTTGTGAGGATAAAGTTACTTTAGTGCATGGGTCATAGTTACTTGAAAGAACTTTACCTGATGAATTTCAGCAGTTTTGTTAATTTAAAGCTGTATGTTTTAACAGACAGATCGCTCTCATACCTTCGGGTCGAGTTCTGTTATAGAAAAACTGCAGGTAAATTAACAAAGCAGTAAAAAAAAGCCTTAACATAACTAAAGACATATAGAAATCATTTAGTGGCTGATTTGTGCGAAGTGAGACCAGAAAATCTAGATTAAACAGATGCTTGGCTGCTTGAATTCTGTGATCATAGAAGTATATTTGATTGTCACCAAAACTCCTTTTTTTAATTATCGCAAATGAAAGCACTTTCAAAAATAGAAGTTTAGTACACCAGTTGTACAAAAACCAATTGTTTTTAATTCAATGGACTATAATGTTGCTCTATAATAATTTGACCCATGTACAGGGTTTACATGACAACTGTTTTCCCTCTTAGTTCACAAACAGTTCAAGTTTAAAAACTTTTAATAAATACAGTGATATGATGTGACAAATTAATGCCAAAGCTTCCAGGTGTTAAAGAAGTCGACTTTATATTTTACGTAATGTTTGTTGTATTTTGAGAGCGCTGCTCATGCACAGGCTTTAAGATCCAAGCCATACCCTTGGCCCGTGTCTAGCTCGGCTCTTACTGTTTATTTGCTCCCTAACCTACCTTCAATGAAGCGGTGCATCGTTGGATTGAGGAAATAAAGAAAGAGATGGAGGAAGAGGCATTATATATGCAGGGGCAGTGCAGCACCCATAAGCACAGTGACTATTGAAAATCATAGCAAACAAATTAGCTAAAAATCCAAAAAAACTGAATTGCCAGCAATGCAGCTTTATGTCGAGGCACTTGCAAAACAGTATTATTAACCATTTGAAAAAATCATCTCTTTGTCCCTAAATGCTTAGACACAAACAACATAGTGCCAAGGAGTAGAGGCATCAGCAAAACATACATGGCAACTGCAGGAACAGATATGAGAGAAACAATTATTTCCCCAGTAATGCACATTGAATTGGAAGAAACTTTAAGCAGGAGAAGCCAATTTTGACAAAAAATGTGTACCTCCTAGCAGTGGCTCGCGGCAAGCCAAAGGAGTGGGCGGGGCGGGCGGGGCAGCACGCAAGGGAGAGAGAGCGGGAGGGGAGAAATTAAAATAAAATTAAAAGTGATTAAAAAAAACTTAACCCCGCACGCCACTCTGCTCCTCCTTCTCCATTGCTGCAGGCACAGGCTCCCAGCCTGCCATGCGGCCAAACCTGACGATGCTCAGAGCAGCGTCAGATTGGCTGGGAGCACCCAGCCAGGGTGCTCCCAGGCGGACTGGGAGCTTGTGCAGGCTCTCTCCAGCCCGGCATCTGTATGACCCAAGACAGCCAGCCGGACAAACACACATGCGCTCTGAGAGGGAGTGCTCACCACTCCCCCTCACTGTTCATCACCCCCATGGCCCCACCCCTTTAAAAGAAAACAATAATAAACAAGGTTTATTATTGTTTTCTTTAAAAAGTTTTGCAGCTTCTGGTGGGGGGGCGGCACTCCTCCACCCTAATGGAGCAGCTCCCCCAGTATCTCCTTTATAAAGTGCAAGTGCTGATATGTTTAGCACTAGTCAATAGAAACTATGGTACTAACCACCTGGCACTTCTTATCCGGCACTTCTTACAAGATGGGACAAGAGTAGCAACACACCACCTATGAATTTGAAAACAGCAACTAAAAGTGACAGATCATCAATAGGAGACTAAGGGATCTTGGGCTAGGTACTTATAAAACGGTCGAACCACTCACTCAGGTGCAGACTGTCAGCAGGAGGATTAAGGTCCTTCACACTAAACGATGCTTCAGGGTAGAGATGTGTTCACATACTCAGAGCATGGAATGCACCATTGATTGACAAATTCCCAACTTCAAATGTTGTTCTGTTACTCAACATAACATCAGTCACTTCTGGAAAGTTTCCTTCTGCTACTCTATTTTAAATGTTCAGGTCTGCAACACTGAGAACGGTGTATTTATGCCTTCCTTTCTAACTTGGACATGAGTAAAACCATCAGAGCATCACTGGAAAGGCTATCTAATCTAACAGCCCTCAATGGTGCTCTGTCATTGTAATAAGAGGATGTGCTAGCACATTAAGCTGTCAATACATTGTGAGGCCCGATACCCATTATAAAGAACTTATTTCAAGCTAAGCTTGAAAAAGATGGAAAGGTTTGGTCAGGAAGCGTGTTGTGTAGTAACAGCAGCTCCTTCTCTCTTTTGCCTCTTCTGGCTGGTACACATTGAGAAGACTTTCTGAAACAGGGCAAATGGAAAAAAACAAGCACTGGCAATGCCTACAGGTGTGGCTTGAAAGGAATACTATATGGTAATTTGAAGCATTGAGAGAAGATAGCATGGGAATGGATAAGTATTTGTGTGGAAGCAAATAACTGTACAATCATATTGGTGTATATAAAAGGTCAGGTTACAGTTGAACTGTCAAGCCAGACCTAAACATTCTTAAGGGTTAATAACTGCCCTCCTCCCATCAGTTCAGCAGCCAGAGAAAAACACTATAGGTTATCTAGTTATCTAGTTAAGACTCTTTTTGGCATTACAATCTCACTTGTGTGCCCGTGACATTTAATTTAATTTGATTTTTGGACTTGTAGATCGCGTGAGTGACCAGAGTTGTCTTGGCACTATGGGGGTCATTACAACCCTGGCGGACGGTGTTAAAGGTGCGGAAATACTGCAAACAGGCCGGCAGACAAAAAAAGGGAATTATGACCCTGGCAGAAACCGCCAACAAAGACAGCCACTTTAACACACCGCCCGCCACGGCAGTGAAAACAAGCAGCGCGGCGGTCACCGCCAACAGACAGGTGGAAGACAATGTACCGCCCACAGTATTACAACCCGCCAATCTGCCACCTTTCCCGGGGCGGATTCACCGTGGATAAAAACACGGCGGAAACAGCTTTTGCAATGGGAAAACGCTCACCTCAACACATCCCACGGGGAACGAGGACTCCATGGAGCCGGAACTACAAATACTCCCTGCCCTTGTGTTTCTGCTCCTCTACGACCAACAGCTACGTAGGCGCCGAAGACTACGGTGAGTACTGCACCTACGACATAGGGGAGGCAAAAGTTAGGGGGACACCAACCAAACACCCCCACCCTCGCATATGACAACATACACACCAATGCATTCACAAAAAATCACAGTAACAACCCACAATCCCCCCGGAAGAATGAAAAGACAATGCAAAATTCAGTCAAACATTGTAATGTGGCAATATACATGTCATACAAAAATATACAGATAAATATATATAAAAATCAGTCATAATTATATACAATACGAGAAGTAGTGCCGATATGTACATAACAATGGGCCATATGTACGAACACTTTTTCACATAGACAAAGAATGGGTAAAAACCTTTGCTACATCTGGCCCTATGTCCTTGCACCAACAGTCCAAAAATGCATGGGCGAGGCCCACAAAGGATACCTGACCACAATCGGAGAGAACACTGCCGGGGCATCAGATAGAAATACTACAGGCACCTCAGGGGGAAGGGAAGGAGAAGCCAGATCCACAACGGGGCTCCATGCCCATTGATGTATCCTGGGGAGTGCAAAGCCACAGTCTCTCAAGTCTCTACAGTGGGTGGGTTGCCCACTGTGCCATCCTGGGGAGTGCAAAGCCACAGTCTCTCAATGAACTACAGTGGGTGGGTTGCTCACTGTGCCATCCTGGGGAGTGCAAAGCCACAGTCTCTCAAGTCACTACAGTGGGTGGGTTGCCCACTGTGCCATCCTGGGGAGTGCAAAGCCACAGTCTCTCAAGTCACTACAGTGGGTGGGTTGCCCACTGTGCCATCCTGGGGAGTGCAAAGCCACAGTCTCTCAAGTCTCTACAGTGGGTGGCTTGCCCACTGTGCCATCCTGGGGAGTGCAAAGCCACAGTCTCTCAAGTAGATGCAGGTCTCTACTGGTACTGGGGGGGACTGGTGCCCAGACTGGATGAGTCTCCCCGTGAAAGTTCCTGTCCTGTCACTGTCCCAGCTGCACATGGGATAAGGATGCCTGATGTGGCGGTCCATTCATTCTTACCCAGTGCTTGCCCTGTTCAGCGGTGCTTGCCATAGCGGTCTTTGCCCTGTTCAGCGGTGCTTTGACATGACGGTCTTTGCCCTGTTCAGCGGTGCTTTGACGTGGCGGTCTTTGCCCTGTTCAGCGGTGCTAGCCATGGCGGTCTTTGCCCTGTTCAGCCGTGCTTGCCATGGCGGTCTTTGCCCTGTTCAGCGGTGCTTTGACATGGCGGTCTTTGCCCTGTTCAGCGGTGCTCGCCATGGCGGTCTTCCCCCTGTTCAGCGGTGCTTTGACGTGGCGGTCTTTCCCTGTTCAGCGGTGCTTTGACATGGCGGTCTTTGCCCTGTTCAGTGGTGCTAGCCATGGCGTTTTTTGCCCTGTTCAGCGGTGCTTTGACATGGCGGTTCTGATACGGACATTGGTGTGTGGCATGACGTTCTCTACACTGGGCATTGGTGTGTGGCATGACGTTCCATCATTGCCCAACGGGGCTGTGGCAGCCGGGGCCCTCCAGGGCACTGACTCCGGCAGTGGCGGTGGTCTCCTGACCTGTGACGATACTTGGGCCCTCCTGGGCTGTGACTCTGGCAGTGGTCTCTGGACCAGGGACGATACTTGTGCCCTCCTGGGCTGTGACTCCGGCGGTAGTCTTCTGACCAGTGACGATACTTGTGCCCTCCTGGGCTGTGACTCTGGCGGTGGTCTCTGGACCAGTGACGATACCTGGGCCCTCCTGGGCTGTGACTCCAGCGGTGGTCTCTGGACCTGTGACGATACTTGTGCCATCCTGGGCTGTGACTCCGGCGGTGGTCTCCTGACCAGTGACGATACTTGTGCCCTCCTGGGCTGTGACTCTGGCGGTGGTCTCTGGACCAGTGACGATACTTGTGCCATCCTGGGCTGTGACTCCGGAGGTGGTCTCCTGACCAGTGACAATACTTGTGCCCTCCTGGGCTGTGACTCTGGCGGTGGTCTCTGGACCAGTGACGATACTTGGGCCCTCCTGGGCTGTGACTCTGGCGGTGGTCTCTGGAACAGTGACGATACTTGTGCCCTCCTGGGCTGTGACTCCGACGGTGGTCTCCTGACCAGTGACCATACCTGGGCCCTCCTGGGCTGTGACTCTGGCGGTGGTCTCTGGACCAGTGACGATACTTGTGCCCTCCCGGGCTGTGACTCTGGCAGTGGTCTCTGGACCAGTGACGATACCTGTGCCCTCCTGGGCTGTGACTCCGGGGGTGGTCTCTGGACCAGTGACGATACTTGGGCCCTCCTGGGCTGTGACTCCGGCAGTGGTCTCTGGACCAGTGACGATACTTGTGCCCTCCTGGGCTGTGACTCTGGCGGTGGTCTCTGGACCAGTGACGATACTTGTGCCCTCCTGGGCTGTGACTCTGGCAGTGGTCTCTGGACCAGTGACGATGGTGCTGGCGGTTGTGTGTCGACCGCCGGAAATGATGGCGCACTTCTCCGCCGTGACACTCACAACAGGCTGGGCAGACTTCCTCTGGCCCTTCACCACCATTGGTGGAGTCACAGCTGACTCTCCAATCCCCTTGGAACCCATCTCAGTTGTTTTCCCACCAGGAGTCTTAACACGGTCCCGTCGTCCACTCTCCAATTTTAGAGCCTTTACAGGGGGTGGGCTGCCAGTGCCTTGGCTCCGGGTCATACTGCCTGTCCTGGTGGCCGGTGCACTCCACAAACCTTGAACAGGCACCACTGGTATTGGAGGCTTTTTGGCTGAGGCGCTACGACGGGACTGATGAATTTGAGGGGGGGCTGGGGGCAAAAAGGTCAACTTTACAGAGGGACAGTTTCTGATGAACACTGGGATGGGTAGCTGGAGGGGGTCTGGGAGTGGAGAAAGAGGAGGTGGTTGTCGGAGATGTCACTTTAGCTGTTTTGGGTGCAGGTGCAGGTACTGGAGTCTGTCGTGAGGTGGATGGATGTTGGGTGAGTGATTGCCAGCGTTTGTGTACTTTGGGAGGGGGCATCACAGGCACACTGGGAGAGGACACAGGGGACGTGTAAATGGCAGTGGAGGTGGTGAGTGCAAGTGAGCGGCTTGTGGTACTGGGTCTCCTTGTGCGATTCATGGTGCCTGTAGATGTGGTGCATGCAGGTGTGTGTACACAAGACTGGGACGGAGGAGGGAGAAGAGGAGGAGGGGGACACAGTGGAGGCAGTGGATGTTGCTGTGTCTGTATGTGGGTGAGGCTTGCGTGAGTGCCTGTGGTGTGTGTGGTGCCTATGTTTGATTGAGCTACTTGTGTGTGTTGACTTGTGTGTATGCTGGCCTGTAGGTGTGCTTGGGATGGGGTGGGGTACAGGGGATTGAGTCTGGGTGGAGGAAGCTGGAGGGGGGAGGCTAGACAGAGGGACAATGGCTGCCATCAGTGCTGAGGCCAGAGATTGCAGGGTTCGCTGAAGGACAGCCTGACCAGAATGAATGCCCTCCAGGAATGCATTACCGTGTTTCAACTCTCGTTCTACACCCTGGATGGCATTCACAATGGTAGACTGCCCAACAGTGAGTGACCTGAGGAGGTCAATGGCCTCCTCACTGAGGACAGCAGGGGTGACTGGGGCAGGGCCTGAGGTGCCTGGGGTGAAGGTGATGCCCACCCTCCTGGGTGAGCTGGCACGGGGCGAACGATGAGGGGCTGCTGGGAGGGCGGGGCTGGTAGGGGAGGTGGCGGCTGTACCTGTAGAGGTGGGGCGCACAGATGGTGCCTCCACCACAAGGGAGCCCCCATCGGCGAACAAGTCCGTGTCGCTGCTTGGTGATCCGGTGGCCGACGTGAAGCTCCCCACGCCCTCCGTCCCACTGGTGCATTCAGAGTCCATGGTGTGGCCCTCCATGGCCATGTGGGATGCAGTTCCCTCGTGGTCCGGTGCCACTGTACCTCCGCCTGTTGATGCTGATGTACAAAAGCACAGGGAGAGCAGAAAAAGGTGGGGAGACAGAATAAAGAGAGTTTTAGTGCATGGATTACCGCTACTGTTGGCGGACAGGACAGACGCAGCAGCTCCCTGCATTACGCCGTGCTCCTGCCCTCTGCACATGCAATTTCTGGGATATGGCCTACATGGCAATGGTGGATATCTGCGCACATGTATGCCACAGGGACAACTGTACCTCGACATGGCACTCTGCTGAGGTGGGGTAGAGTGCCACATGGCCTACATTACGGAGGGGCCTTGCCTACCTAACTCGCCCTGGCCTAGGGACACCCACAGCCCACCTCCCCCACCCAGACACCTCCACTGCATGCAAAGTCCGCAGAATGAGGTTGTACTCACCCCCTTGTGTCTGCTGTGATGCCTTCAAGTGCCCATCCAACTCTGGGTAGGCCACCGCCAGGATCCGGAACATCAGGGGGGTCATGGTGCGACGGGCACCCCTCCCACGTTGGGAGGCCATCCCCAGCTGAGCCTCCGCCATCTTCTTGCTGCAGCGGCGAATGTCCTCCCATCTCTTACGGCAGTGGGTGCCCTGTCTCTGGTGGGCCCCCAGGGTCCGGACTTCCTTGGCGATGGCACGCCAAATGTCCCTCTTCTGATGGGCGCTGACCTACATGACATGCACAAGGGAAGAGGAACAGTCATTACCAACTGCACTGTCGTTGTGAGTGGCCCCCTCCCTACTCTGGCCATGTGGCCCATTCATTCCCATGCATTTTTGTTCTATGAACTCTGCCCCCTTCCCTCTTCCAACCAGCCCTCTCCACCCAGGCCTAGCCCATACAACGTGCTCCCTGTGTACTAACCTGTTGGTCTGGAGGACCGTAGAGTAGCGTGTACTGGGGGAGGACCCTGTCTACCAGTTTCTCCAACTCCTGTGCAGTGAAGACAGGGGCCCTTTCCCCGGACGCAGCAGCCATCGTCGCTTCCAGACCGAGGTCACAGCAGCACTTGCAGTGTAGGTCCTCTCCTGTCGAAGGTCAGGTATCTAGTGATTGAACAGATAGAAAATGGCGGTGACGTCCGCGGCGGTGATGTCCGCGGCGGTGCGCATCATCACCGCCGGCGCACCTGTTCATTGGCTCCTGGGACCCATAGGGTCCAATGTTAACCAATGCAACATTGCGCAGCGGTCTACAACCGACTACCACGACGGTGTGCAACGCCAGCGCAGTTACCCCACAATCCCATTGTCCCAGTTTAGAGGTCAGGCAGCCGCCATTTCAGGGACCCACATGGCTTCATTTACTACTGCGTCACACATAGCTAGGCCTACACTCAACACACATACAGGAAGGGTTTTGTGAGTGGTGTAGTCTTGTGTGTAACTGTGGGTACATACCTGGAGGAATAATGACTGGATCTTCGCTGTTGTCCTTCGTAGGCACCGTCAGCTGGTACATATGAGAAGATGGCGGAATCCTCCGGTCTACCGACCGCTGGTGGACCTGTTGACAATGGAAGAGAGACATGTCATCGTCACCTACCGGTTTGACCATGCCACAATCCAGGAACTATGTACCCAGTTGGAGCCAGACCTGATGTCACCAATCCGCCATCCGACTGGAATCCCCCCTGACGTGCAGGTGCTGTCAGTGCTCCATTTCCTTGCAAGTGGGTCTTTTCAGACAACTGTGGCCATGGCATCAGGGATGTCCCAGCCTATGTTTTCCAATGTGTTGTCCAGAGTGTTGTCTGCCCTGCTGAAACACGTAAGGAGATACATCATTTTCCCTGAGGTGGAGGATTTCCCTACAGTGAAAGGTGACTTCTATGCCCTTGGACATATCCCCAACGTCACAGGTGCCATTGATGGGACCCATGTAGCTCTGGTCCCCCCCCACAGGAGTGAACAGGTGTACAGGAACAGGAAGAGTTATCATTCAATGAATGTCCAGATGGTCTGTTTGGCAGACCAGTACATCTTGCAGGTAAATGCTATGTTGCCTGGCTCAGTGCATGACGCCTACATCCTGCGGAATAGCAGCATCCCTGATATGATGGGTCAACTCCAGAGGCACCGTGTATGGCTATTGGGGGACTCTGGTTACCCCAACCTTTCTTGGCTATTGACCCCAGTGAGGAATCCCAGGACCAGGGCAAAGGAACGGTACAATGAGGCCCATGGGCGGACTAGGAGGATGATCGAACGCACCTTCGGCCTCCTGAAGGCCAGGTTCAGGTGCCTCCATATGACAGGTGGATCCCTATTCTACTCACCGAAGAAGGTGTGCAACATCATCATCGCCTGCTCCATGCTCCATAATTTGGCTTTGCAACGCCAGGTGCCTTTTCTGCAGGAGGATGATCCAGATGACGGTGTTGTAGCAGCTGTGGAGTCTGTAGAGCCTGTGGACAGTGATGAGGATGAAGCTGATGAAGAAGACAACGACAACAGGGAGTCAGTCATACAGCAATATTTCCAGTGAGACACAGGTGAGAACATTTTCAGGTTTAACATTACATTAACTTTCACACGTCTACCTCTATCCTGTTTCTCGATTTAAATCACTATTTGGTAACTGAGTTGTACCTTTCCATTACGGTTTCACAGGTGTGGTTACCAACGTGTGTCATCTGCTTGCATCCTTCAAGGACTTGTGATGTGTGACATAGGTATGTTAGCCTTACAATGGTAAACCCATTATGACACTGTCATTGATAATATATAATCACTAAATCACAGACTGACTCCAGATTGTTTTGTGTTTCAAGGGTGTTTATTGAAGTGCTCAGAAATGTGAGGGGTTTGTAAATTGGTGAGGGGTGATGGTGGATGAATGTCCATGGCAGAGTCCAGTCTATTAGTCTCACAGGTGCACTGCCCAAATGGGCATAGGAAGTGGAGCTGGTGCAGTTTAAGTATGGACAGGGTAACAAAGTGTGACAGTGGGAGGACAATCAGGGTGGTCTCATTTCCTGCCGGGGGTCTTGCCATCTTGCTCTGTCCTGTTCCTGGATCTCAGGGACCGCTTGCGTGGTGGTTGTCCGTCTGCAGGGGGTGGGGTGCTGGTGTGGTGGTCCTGTGGCGGGGCGTCCTGTCCACTAGCGCCGGCGGAGGTGGTGGGCAGTTCATCGTCCATGCTAGTGTCAGGGGCCCCTTGGAGTGCCACGGTGTCCCTCAAGGTCTGCTGTATGTCCTTCAGCACCCCTACGATGGTGCCCAGGGTGGAGCTGATGGTCCTGAGCTCCTCCCTGAACCCCAAATACAGTTCGTCCTGCAGGCGCAGGGTCTCCTGCAACTTGTCCAGGACCGTCGCCATCGTCTCCTGGGAGTGGTGGTATGCTCCCATGATGGAAGATAGGGCCTCGTGGAGAGTGGGTTCCCTTGGCCTGTCCGCCCCCTGTCGCACAGCAGCCCTCCCAGTTCCCCTGTGTTCCTGGGCCTCCGTCCCCTGGACCGTGTGCCCACTTCCACTGCCCCCAGGTCCCTGTTGTTGTTGGGGTGGCGGGTTAGCCTGGGTTCCCTGTAGTGGTGGACACACCGCTGATTCACCTGTCCTGGGTAGGGAGGTTTGGGCCGCTGGGTGGGTGCTGTGCTGGTATTACCAGAGGGTGGAAGGTCGGTGTTGGGCTGTGCCTGTGCAAGGGGAACCGATTGTCCCGAGGCCCACGATGGTTCGGGCTGGTCATCAGGATCCAGTAGGGCAGAGCTGCTCTCGTCACTGTGGGCCTCTTCTGGGGGTGGAGTGGTGTTGTCTGGACCCGGTGGAGTGGTGTTGTCTGGACCCTCTGGTGTGGTGACGGTCCTTCGGGTTCCTGCAGGGATATGAGAGCATGATTATTGCATGTGTGTATGTAATGGTGTGCAATGGGTGGGTGTTTGTGTACCCCAGTGCAAGCATTCCTGTGTGGGGGCTTGTGTGATGATGGTTAAGGGGGGTGTTCTGGGTATGTGAAGTGGGCATGCTTTTGTGCTGGGGGTCCATGCTTAGTTGTGTCATGCAGGGCTTGGTGTTGGGATTGGTGGTTTGTGTTATGGGTACATTAGTGAGGATTTGGAGTGATAGGTGAGGGTGTGAGGGTGGGGGGGTGTCATAGCATGCTGGTCGGTTGGGGGATATGATAGTTAAGATTTGACTTACCAGTGTCCTATCCTCCACCGACTCCTCCGAGGCCCTCAGGATGCAAGATGGTCAAGACTTGCTCCTCCCATGTTGTTAGTTGTGGGGGAGGAGGTGGGGGTCCGCCGCCAGACCGCTGTACCGCGATGTTGTGCCTGGAGACCGCTGAACGCACCTTCCCCCGTAGGTCGTTCCACCTCTTCCTGATGTCCTCCCTATTTCTTGGGTGCTGTCCCACGGCGTTCACCCTGTCCACTATTCTGCGCCATAACTCAATCTATTGATGTGTGCTGTACCTGTGAGACAAATAGCTGTGGCTCTACCCGGACGATTTCCTCCACCATGACCCTGAGCTCGTCCTCGGAGACATGGGGTGGTGTGTGTGATGTGTGGGGTGGTGTATGTGGTGATGAGTGTGGTGAGTGTAGTGGTGTGTGGTGTTTTGTGCATGGATGTTGTGTGGGTGATGGTGTTGTGTGCCTCTGTGTGCTGGGGATGTCTATTCTGTGCTCTCTCTCTGGCCTTCGTCAATCAGTTTTGGTCATAGGGGTTTGTGGGTGATGTGGGTGTGTGTTTTATATTGTGTTGGGTGTGTGGGAGTGGTGTGTGTATGTGTATCAGCTGTGTGTATTTGTAATTGTCCAATGTGGCGGTGTTTTGGAGATGTGTGTGTATTTTGAGCGTGGCTGTGTGTACCGCCAATGGAATACCGCGGTTGAAGGACCGCCACGTGGATTCGTGGGTCGTAATAGCATGGGCGTGTTTCTGTTGGCGTGGAGGTGGAGGATTTGTTTCCGCCAGTTTATCACTGACCTTTGGTGTGGCGGTGTTGTGTGGGTGTCTGAATTTCGGCGGATTCCAAGATGTGTGTCATAATAGCTGTGGTGGAATACCACCGCAGCCGCGGTGTATTGGGGGTCTTCTGCACGGCGGTAAGCGCCTTTTACTGCCAATGTTGTAATGACCCCCTAAATCTGTTATAATGAAAGAAGCTCAAGCTCAGGCAACTGAATTAATAAACAAAATATTCAAAGCTGTGTGGAGGGCAAGTACATTTTTTGAGGAAGCATACAACGTCTGCTCAATCAAAACATGTACTTCTGGCTTTGAACATCTGGACAGAGCAAACACCTCTCTCTAGTGATGCACAAAGCCCAGGTGCACTTTAATCAAGCAGAGAAAGTGCATGTGTGATGGATAGAAAGTTGGCAAAAAGGTTTCAAGCCCTACTTCTTGTAGTTTAGGACACAGGAGTACATTCTAATGCCATCCAAGGGTATAGGACCTTGCAGGGGCAATGACTCACTCCAACAGAGGCCAGCAGCAGGGTCCGGGGCTGGACCAGTTGTAACTGGTTGGCTGGGCAGTTGTAGGGAGAGAGGCTTCTGGAAGCTTATTGTGACGCTGTAGCTCAAACAGGAGGTCAGAGAGCTGACCCTTTGAGTCACTTTTAGGGTCCTGGATTCAAAGCGAGCAGATCCAGCCTTCCTTCATGTTTCAGAGAGAAGGGCAGTCCTTCTTCTGATTTTGATTTCAGGACTGTTCTCTGGTGGGTGCTGGGGATGCCATATGTAGGTCCAGTACCAGCCTGTTGTTGGGAATAAATCCTGGCCACTACCCATACAATGGGATCAAAGTTCACAGGGCTTACCCACTTTTCCAACACCTCCTGTGTATTTTACTATAAATTATCCCACAATATCCTTGTTTTCTAAATCCAACAGGGCAGAACTTTTCTTCCCCAGGCAGAGTTCCCTGTGCCTACCCAGAGGTGTGGCTACTATAATGGGCAAACCTTCCCCTGTGGTTACTCTGGCTAGCTCTGGGACAGCTCCCTCTCCCAGTGGGTTTGGAGCCAAGTTGTGTACGACAACAAAAGGGAGGCAGGACTAAGTGTGAAATGCATCTGCCAGTGACAGGGTTAACAACCTTTGAAGTTCAGGAAAGGGGTGGACACATCCATCAGGCCATCATTCTCAATTAAGAAAAAACCTACCCAAACCCAAGCCCTTTGTCCACTGCCTGAGAGCAGTCTGCATCTCACAACAATGGAGCAATCAGTAGTCATGTAACACTGGGCAGAAAATCATTTTTGTTTTGAAGCATGTAATAAACAACTTATAAAAGTATAATTTCCAAAATAGTAATAAAAATCCAACTTGACTAGTAAGTTGGATTTTTAATTACTATTAAATTGACTCCTTGAATCATTTTCTTAGCTGCTCCCAAACTGAAATTAAGCACTATAGTGTTGCTATAGTGTAATCCAGTGTTTTGTCTATGGCAAAGTCAGTCTTGTCACAGTAAGTACAACTTTGGAGGTTTTTCACTGGCAGGACATGTCAAACAATAAATATACATGCCCTACATTTCAAATATAGTGCACTCTGCTGTATGGGCTTTAGGGTCAACCTTACGGGTGACCTATAAGTATTAAAAAGGAAGGTTTAAGCTTGGCAAAAAGTTTGTTTTGCCAAGAGAAAATGGCAAATATAAACTGCACACAGGCAGCAGTGGCATAGGTGGAGACATATTTCACAGTGGTACTTTAGTGGGTAGCTCAATATGTGCTGCAGCCCACTAGTAACATTTAGCTTGGTACAGGTGAAACCAGAAACAGACATACAAGCAAGTTAATTGTGTCAATTTGGTGTATACCAATTTTAATATGTTTAAAAAGGGGAGCATAAGCACTTTACCACAGATTAGCAGAGGCAATGTACACAAAGTTTCACTGTCAACAAAAAGTGCTTGATAAAAGACAAATAATCCTGAGTGTTCCTGCATTCGACCAAAAGCTAAGGTGGATTAATCAATATCTTAACGGGCTTTACCGCTCTGGTGATAGAACATGTACAATGTGTCTGTTCTACAGGGGCCCATGTCTATTCTAAACTGTACTGAACCTTTCTGTATCCCGCTGCCACCATTCTTTGGCACCACTGGGCTGGCACAGGGAGAACCATTTCCCTCATCAGCAGGCATAATCTGTAAGGCACCTACCTTAGCTTGCCCACAGCAGTATCCCAGTCGGCATCAGTATCTCCATGGCCATGAAGGTGATGCACCCATATTGAACCCTGTGTCAAGCTTCTGTTCCCAACTCAAGGAAACCTCTGCTTTGAAGAACAACAACCAAATTAGGCCACAGACAGCTGTCACTGGCAGGAGCCAGGTTTCTGGACATCCACTGCCAGGTGGAGACTCCAACCTAAGACCTTGGGACGGCCTCATTTCCAGTCTTGGAGCTGGCTAGGAGTCTACCAATTGCTCCATATGTCCGTCTGGCTTCTTCGGTTTCTCAGAGTGAGGGGCAACATCGCCAGGTGATAAGCACCCTACGTCCATTCTCCTACTGCTACCACATGGGAGGTCGGTAGCCTGAGACCATACAGGTCCCTGACAAGCCAGGACTTCCAGGGGGACCCACCATTTATTTCAAGGGTGACATTCTGTGACTTGAAGGGATCTGTTTGGTGAAGACCTCCTGTCTTCTGTCTCTGTAGCAGGTCAGACGTGGCCACCCTAGTGTCTGTCTTGGGGTTGCACTTGTCTCAGAGCGGGTAAGCCTTGATCCACTGGTCCTCCCACTGTGTATTTCCTCCATTTCTTGTCCCTTGCTTTACATATGGGACTTTGTACTCTCTGTTTGGGAGCTGTACCCCCATAGACCTGAGCTTTGGGACACCCTGGGCAGCTGTCCCACCCATCTCATCTATCAATGGTGGTAGTTAATTTCCCTCCCTTTAGTCAATGAGCATCAGGGGACTGACAATGACCCTCCTCTTGGCACCTTTCCTTTCCCATCCATTCCTGAGAGGCCAGAGCCTTATGGTGGACAGAATCTTGCCTATATGCGTGGGTTGTCATGAAGCCTGTCCTGGTAGATACTGCTCTGGGGAAACTAGTCTTTCAACTTCCATAGTCTGACTGGCAGTTATCCCTTAGAGAAGTGACACAGAAGTGATGACTCCAACCCTCAGGGATCACAAGTTTAAACTCTCGGTCCACATCCCAACTAAAACACACTAGGGCATGCCCTATCATTTGCACTTGGGAGTTAGCTCCCTCAAAGCAACATTGGCCCTGTGGTCCCCCGCACCTGTTCTCTACCAGCCATTTCATGGTGGGATCCCTGCCATGAAAAGGCTGCAGAGAACAAGGCTGTAATCATCCAGGTGGCACTGAGTTCAGTGCCTTCCTGGCTGACTACAACCAAGACAGCCGTCACGCTGTCGGGATCTGTGATCCTGGCGGGGACAACAGTTTTTAGGCTGATCCGCCCACCTAACTTTTAATGCGGCTGTCAGAACGGCACCATTAGGCTGGCATTCTTGTGACTGGCAGCCTCATAATGAGGCCCTTTGTCTGTTTTACTCTGCACCTTGCCCTCACTTTGCTTTGAGCAGACCTGAACCACCCTTTTTTAGGTCACTACTGGATGCATTTTTGCAACACTCTGGTCCTGATCCAGAGGTCTGCTTCCCCTCCAAGCTCTCTAGAAGCAGTGAGCTTAGAGTTATTAAAGTGTTGGAGTAACTCTTTCAAGCAATTTCTGAGTATGCACTCTCTCATAAACAGTTTAGAAGATCATGCTCTCCCTCCTCCTTTATCTCATCATTTGCACCTCTTACCTCAGTGATGTAAATGGCAATAGGCAGACCTCTTCCCAGGCTCTGTGGCTATCTGGTACTCCAGTTTCTTTGAGCCTTTTGTTAGCTTCAGCCCCCCTCTCCTTTCACGACATTTTAAACTCTGTCACAATCAAGCTTTCAGTGTGGCTGAGATTCCCCTCCATTCTTGCAAAATATCACAGTTGGAAAGATTTGAGGGCAGGGGTGAAATTTAGGAAAAAGCAAACCATTCCCAAATAAAAATAAAGGAGACTTTAACAACCAAACGTTTATTTTGATGCCATATTATAACAAGGGATTTTGGCTTTTCATCAATCACTCAATGGCACTGCAAAAATCACAGGCACTGAATGCCACACTGAACTTCAAAGTAGGAAATTGCAACATTAGTTGGGGAAGGGAGAACCAACCTCAAATAATAATCACAATCTTTGGCAGGGTCAACCACAAAAGTCCCTAACTAAACATGTGCTCAACCTTCAAGTAGCTTGGCACAAAATAGTCAGGCATTACTTAGAGCAATGTGTAAACTATTTACACAGTACTAAAAATGGTAATAATGTGAAAACATAAGACAAGATAACTAAAGTAAATTTTAACAAATAAGAAGATACCAATATAACAAAAATCCAATAAGTAGAATCGAGATATGAGTTTGAATAAAAAAAAGCACAGATTTATGGATTTGAATTGGAAATAGCACCAAAAAGCACAAAGCGCCAAAAACATTTATCTGATTGAGCTAGCTTGGGTCATATTTAAGAGTTATGGCTGACTGCTATGAAGTATGGGTCAAATACAGGGGCCAGGGTTGTCTCGGTGGAAAGCTTACCTCCTGACTTAGAAGCCTTTATGGAGAAAAATATTTCGTTGATGAGGCTTCTGTGGGGCAAGCTCAAGCAGGATCCCGAGCAGGGCTCAATGAAGGCAGGCTGTTAAAAAGCACGATCCCTGTGCAACCAATGACAAAGGTGGGAAAGCACCTAGTGGGCAAAGTCTGAAGTCCATACCCAAAAAGGCCTTAGATGCTACTCAGCATAGGTCCTGATGAAGCTCTTTATATTTGAACTTAGACATTTTCCTGGAAGTCAGATTTCCTTCAGTGGGACAAACCAGCAAGTCGAGGCTGACGAGCAATTTTTTGTCAGCAGCTGTGACTTCAATGGTGATCTCACGCTCAGTCGATTCTTTAGATAGAAGTTATTAAAAGTCCCACATTTTACAGTTTTGGGGACAAATGGAGTATCCTAACACCAGCCAAGAGTCCAGGATATGGTGAGCACCATTTGGGGGTCAGGACTCACTACAATACAGGTAAGCAGTAGGGTTCAGTGTATGTCCAGTTTGAATTGGTCAGCTGAGCAGCTGCAGCTAGAGCAGCCTCTGAAAGCTTGTTGTGTCCCTGTAGCTCAAACAGGAGGTCAGGCCACTGACCTTTGGAGTAACTTCTGGAGTCCAGTCTTCATTCGGGCTTCCGACAGCAAGGCAGTCCTACTTCATAGATCCAGGAGTGTTCTCCGGAGGGTGCTCGGGAAGCTACATTTATGCCCAGTGCCGGCCTCAGGGTGGAAGAGACTCCTAACCATGCCCTAAACAATGTCAGCCTGTACTCATATCATGTCCATACATTTGTGTCTGTACATCTTATAATCTTTGCAGCCAGTAGAAGAATGTCTACTACATTTGGAAGTGTCACTACATTTGGAAGTGTCATCAATGCCATCTTTGTTCCTCACTACTCATCTATCAGTCACACTTCTACTTACTTCACCTTTTGGACACAAACATTTTGGCAACCTACTACGTTGCTCATATTCCAAACACTGCCATCGGATAGCTCAACTACCTGTTTACCAATCCTAACCACTTTCATGGGAACTGAAAACTTTGATTCACCAACTTTAAACAATCTCCCTTTTTTCACCCGAACTGTTTTCCCTTCCTTTAGGGTAGGTTAGTTAATGCCACAACTAGATTTGTATCTTGTCTTAGGTTCCAATTCTTCTGGAACTCATATGCCAGTACTATGTCCTAGAATCCTACAATCGGTTTTGTCTTTAACATCCAACATCTACAAAGTGTCACCAATGCCATCTTTGTTCCTCACTACTCATCTATCAGGCACACTTCTACTTACTTCACCTTTTGGACACAAACATTTTGGCAATCTACTACTTTGCTCATATTCCAAACACTGCCATCGGGTAGCTCAACTACCTGTTTACCAACCCTTACCACCTTCATGGGAACTGAAAACTTTGATTCAACAACTTTAAACAATCTCCCTTTTTTCACCAGAACTGTTTTCCCTTCCTTTAGGGTAGGTTAGTTAATGCCACAACTAGATATGTATCTTGTCTTAGGTTCCAATTCTTCTGGAACTCATATGCCAGTACTATGTCCTAGAATCCTGCAATCGGTTTTGTGTTTAACATCCAACATCTACAATTGTTTCAAATTGCATACTGCTGCCCTACTTCTCATTTTGTCAAAACAGTAATTTTTCACCAGCAACTCCAGGTGTGGTACGATAACTCCACAACAGTTTCTTGATAGCTTGATGACAGTCCTTACCAGAAGTGATTGCAAGTTGCAGCCCCTCTTTTAAAAACTGTATCCATCTCTCCACAATACCATTGCTTTGTGGATGATAAACTGACCAGACGAAAATGAATTCATATCCCCTAATGTTAATCAAATGTCATTGTCTTTCAGCATTGGGAAACAAATGTAATAATCACCAACTGTGTGTCTAGCACCTGAATCTGCCATGACTTTTATATCTCTGCCAGCAATGTCCACCACACAAAATGGTGCATTTTCTTTATTCAGATTGACTTCATGCACCCCTGACACATACTCAAGTGGCTCATCCCCATCCTGCATGACTTCTCTAATATGACTTGAACTTTCTTTTCACTATTCTGCCTTATTGTTATTACCTCGATTTCTACTTTTACACACTCTCACAAAATGGCATTTAACTTTACGTCTTCTATAGATCTGACCTATTGCTGGACATGGCTTGTCATTTAACAAATGACCTGAGAATTCACACTTAGAACAAAGGTAATAATTCTTTAGTATTGTATTTCTATCACATCCCAGAACTTTAGGTTTGATATCAACATTTATGTTTTTTTTTCCTACCATTGTTTTCTTGACTACTTCTACATCCACTGTGACCTTTTCGGTTAACTCTTTAATTTCCAATTTCATCTCTATGAATTGGTGTGCTATGTCCATATCATTGCCTAATGTGAGATTGTCTGCTAAAAACAAGTCCTCTTGCAAATTTGAATACTTGAAACCTGAATACCAACTGGTCTTGTATTATCTGGATCCACTATTACACTTAGTAGATAATACTCTTAGGTCACTAACAAATGCATCAATAGATTCATTAGGTAGTTGGCCCATTTCTAAAAATGTATGTCTAGCTACTACTTCATTTATTCTGTTTTTAAATGAATACCTAACTGTTTCATTGCAGTTTCATACACATTTGCTTCATCATTTTCATCTTCTGATAATAACAATGGTAAATTAAATCAAATCCTTCTTCCTTCACGACCTGAACAATGTTTCAAAATAGCAAATTTCCGTATATCAGTATGTGCATCTCGTGCATCTCCACCAATAGCTTCCAAATATGATTCAATTCCATTCTTTCATTGTACTTATATCAAGAGCTGGTTCACCTGGATTAGGCAAAAAAGGTGCCAGTGCAGTAATACCTTCCATGGATTTATGTGACAAAATATACCAGTTAAGAAAACGTATACAAGTAATTTTCCTATACAAGTGTGTAAATCGAAGATTATTACACATATCTGATGTGCCACTTACTGCGTAGATCCACAGAAAGATATACACTGATGTTCCGGTGTGCAAATCACTGTGAAGATCCACAGTATATGTACACCATGATGGATGCCCTTTATCTGCACAGTGTCTTCATTGACAGGTATGTGAATCACCATTTGATATCCACTGAATTCACAGGGAAATAGAAGGCGCAGGTTATGGTTTTCATATTAGTTAATAAGACATATGAAATGTCGTTTATGATGGGGAAACGTCCGTAACGACGAATCCAGAACAATGATTATGTTTTTAACTGAGGCAGAACCATGCGTGTGTTAACAACAACTCCCTTTTTCTCTGCTTTAAGCAAGCATGTGCTGAACAATGCACATGTATGGTTAAGGCAGAGAAAAAGGGAGAGTGCATCGGGAGAGGATGCGGTCATGTAAGTGGGGCTTGGCCAGGGTTGGAGGGTAGTTTTTAGGGGTGGGGGGGATTAAGGGCTTGGGGCAGGGGTTGGGATAGTTTGTTTCTTTAGGGTGATGTGAGGGATCAGGGTAGTTCTGGGTTTTAGGGGAGGGGGATCAGAGCAGTGTTGTTTTTAGGGGTTTGAGGTTGGGGTACTTTTGTTTTAGGGTTGGGCAGTCCAGGTACTTTTGTTTTTGGTAGTGGGTGTGGGGTAGTTTGGGTTTTGGGGGTGGGGGATCAGGGTAGTTCTGGGTTTTAGGGGTGGGGGATCGGAGCAGTGTTGTTTTTAGGGGGTTGGGGTACTTTTGTTTTGGGGTGGGCTGTCGGGGTACTTTTGTTTTTGGTAATGGGGGTGGGGTAGTTTGTTTTTTGGGGGGATCGGGGTAGTTTGGTTTTTGGGGGTGTGGGATCAGGGTATTTTGGTTTTTGGGGGTGGGGACAGGGCGGTCAGGTAGTTTGGTTTTTGGGGGTGGGGTGGATTTGTTTTTGGGGTGGGGTAGATTTGTTTTTTGGGGTGGGGGTTGGGGTAGTTTGGATTTTAGGGTGGGGTTGGGGGTATCAGGGTAGTTAGGTTTTTAGGGTTGGGGTAGTTTGGTTTTTGGATCCCAAACTAGTTAGACTCCTGGCAGCAACATCTGAAATTACACCACTGATGACAACACTGTGCATTGTAAATACTACTCCAGCAAGATCCATCTCCAGGTTTAAGGGAGTGGAGACATGCCAGTTTGTGAACAGTAATACATTTACACTTGGGAATACCCAATAGCAAAAAGTATAAAGTTAGTTTTAGGTGCAGTAGTAGGTTTGCATATGAGTAAATCTATATGTGGAAATTGACCTTTGTGAAAAAGCCCCAGTATTTTTCTCAAACAATATGTTACGTTGTTGACAGGGAAAAATGGTTTGAGTGACTGACCTTTCTGGTGATTCCTAACATTGGGCCTAATGGGGTACTTGATAAATGTTCGCAAATTCTAAAGGCTTCTTTAAATTATTATAAAATATTGATGAATGCAGAACAATTATAGATAATAGTAATGTAGGATCTTAATGGCAAAACAATTTGGACACTGTATGACCAATTTAAACACTTGATTCCATATTATCAATAATTAATTCCCCAATTCATGCAGCCAGTACAATACAAAATATATTTTTTCTTTTGAGAGGGTTCTTTCTGATGCCACATCTATTACATTAACTAACAAGTTTATTAGGGAAAATGTCTGGCTATCCTTTTGTGTTAAAACAGGTTTGTTACACATGATATGTAAGTGCAGGTTAGTATATCAGTTTTGCAGCTTGATGATGTTATAAAAACTTTTACTCCAGTTTATTTCAAAAATATTTTCTCAGGGTGCTTGGTTTTGGACTGTGACTTATTCTAGTAGATTTACTTTTAGCACTGTGTTACAACAGATTACAACAAATTTTAAGGAAACTGAAAAAATCTTATAAAACAGTGAAATGGAATATGGTATAAACATCATGTTTAACCAAATGAAATCCTCCTAATTTGTATGTTAAGAGGAGTTTAGAATGATGACCCTTTACTTCATATTTATAGAGTTCTAGATCAGGATTGGTTTTCAATACCTACAGAAGAAATTTTTAAAAACTTAACAATATAAAAGTTGGTTGATTTGTTTATTATTTCCTATTTCTTTGACTTTCTGTATCTAATTGGTAGAATTATTTTAGTGAGTGATTAATTTTTCTATATGTTTAAAAACGTGTACTGGGTACATATTTTTTAGTTTTGTTGATACTTATATTCTTCCTTTTACTTCCTCTTTTTTGTTTTTCTGTTCCTGTAAACTTACGTACAATCCAAAAATGTTATTAATTGATATTATGTGTAACCAATTTCCATTTTTAAACATTTGACATTTACATGTGTAACTTAAAATAATGGCTTTTAACAGAAAAAAAGAAACCCTGCAGAGTACAACCTGTACCTGTGCTTTTGCATCTGTACTTCAGATTAACCTAAAAACATTATGATTCCAGAGACACAATGCCTAAAAATTTATACCACTCTGATAGTCCAGTAAATAAGGCAATTACATGTTATCAATTGGATTTTAATTAACAAGTTCTGAGTTCCATGAAGGGTCATTGGGCTGTGAAACAGAATTCCTAATTATTAACAGAATACATGCTTTAGGCAAGCTGCCTAAAAGCAGGTTGATCTCTGCAGGGTAGGGAAAATGTGTTGTGGCATGGCAAATTAACCTCACGTTTCTCTCTGCTGCACCAAAGACAAAAAACATCCAAGGGTAAATCTGCAGACCTGTTTCATTTTGTTATACTTAAAAAAACTTTCACTTGCTTACATACCTTCTTAACAAGGTGACTGCCATGTTTTACTCTATTATTTGTGTGGTTACTGTAAAGTTGAAAGAAGGCTATTCAATACACCATCAAATGTATAAAGAATAATACAATCACTTGTAAGTTACTTGGCACCACAATGTCCAGCCTTCCCACCCAGGTTTGTGATACTATAGCAACATAATACACAGAATTTTAGCACTTTATATTCTAAAGATAAAGAAGATTTTATTAACGTAGGAGACTTTGCACCTCTCAGCTCTTTAATGGTTGAAACTGGTCCTGGGTGACATTTAAATTACTTCAGCATAATACAGGTATTTTATGTTATGTGAAATTCCTGAAATTACGACATTACACCACTTCATGTAATTACATGCAGTTTGCTGTAAAACATTACAGCTAAATGCACCATTAGCAGTAGAAAATTACTACAAATGCACAGAAACAACAGAACACGAACAACTGTTATTGGTGGTGGTTTGTTTAAATGTATCCTCACAATAAAAATTGTTGTGAGGTCACTAAAATGACAAAATGACAATTTTACCTTGTGTGTAGTTATATGCAATTTTAAACAAATGTCTTGAAATTTCATGTAAATGCTCAAAAGCAAATTACGCAAATTTCACACACTCCTAGTTGAGGTAGGATATAGCCCTTTAGATGGTATTCAGGGCCTCTAATGGTTGCAATAAAGCAGAGAAATATCTCTCATGCCTGAGAACGGAAACACCAAAGCTTGATTTATGTCTCTATGGAGTAAATGAAAGAAAACAGCAGCAGCACATGGCACTTTGAACATTTAGAGGAAGCTCATCATGAGGGCCATATTGTGGCCCTTCCAGTGTGTTGGAGGTGCTTAGCTTTTAAATATTGCTTCAGTCAGATTAGAACCATGCATGTCTTTCTGCTTTGTTATGATGATTTGCAATGTGCACTCGCGGTTTCAGCTCTCTGATAATGAAAAGAGGAGGCGAGAGGCCACAATCATATTGTGGCAATGCATACTGATCTTCGCATAAATTTGTGACATGCTAATCCTCTGACTATGCTATTTTCTTCCTCCCAGCACTGGGTGAATGAAAGTGGGCTACTGAATACTCTAAGAAGCAGTTCAAGCTAAATAGATATATACCATGTGACACACTGTCAGTTGAATCCATCCCACTGGCAGAACCTGAACCTGAAGGACACAAACATCCTGTATTGAATTATATTGCCTGTGCTTAATTTGTAGTACTAGGAAAAATATCACAATTTATAAATTGCCACTGGTTAATATATAGTATACATGTTTAACACACCCCTAGTAGTATATATATTTTTTTACACAGAGGCACTTGTAGTTAGCACTACCATTTTAGTTTGCTAATAACATCAGTGCTGTTTGATAAATCTTCACAAACGTTGCAGAAATAGTGCTCTTTTTACTTCAGCTCCTTCCTGGAAAGTTTTGGAATAATACATCAAGCTGAGGCCGAGAAAAAGGAGGGGGGGCAAAATGCAATTACCCCATGCAATCTCCACAGGGATTTTTGTAAAGGATTACAGCCAAAGCACCTAAACAAAATTACACCAAATTTGGCAGTAAGCTAGGTCTTGGTCCAGAAAGTGTGTTCTTTCTGATTTGGTGTAATCTGATTTAGATGTCAGTGGATGGTATACTTTTTCACAAACATGACGGATATCCTGTATGCCGTATTACAATCACAATAGGATATCATGGGATCGTAATACGGCAGACAGGCTATCCGTCATGGTTGTGACAGCATATTCCCCTCCGCTGACATCTAAATCAGGCCCTTAGTCCCCTATCCTGAAAACAATTTGAAAACCACTAAAAGGAGAAAGGGTAGGGACACCATGCCCCCCTAGCTTTTGGGGGAAAGGAGGGGATCCCAGGCAGACACCCTCCCCCATCCATAAAGTAAAAAAAAGGGATGTTGCGTGACCCCATGGGTTTCCTGTGGGATCCTGGAAAAGAAACCCAAAATGCTGGCTGTTTTTTGTTTAGAACAAAATGACCGCAGGGCTGATCCAGGGCCTGGGGATCAAGCTATTTTTTTACATTATGGGGAGGGTGCTGTGCATGGCTCCCCCTTCCCTGAAAAGACTATGGTCCCTAGGTCCTTCTTCCTGCAGCTACTTTATTTTTAAATGGATGTGACGTGCAGCCCCTATACCTGAGCCTCAAAAGGCCCCAGGGACCCGATTCCCTGGGGTGGTACTTGCCTAAAAGAGGAGGTGGGCATTCGTCCCCCTCATGGGCCTTTATCAGGCCAAGAGGACCCCATCCCGCTGGCCGATGCATAATTGTAGGGAAGGTAGGGAGGGATGGACGGCGCATGCCCCTCCTTCACTATGCCCCTGAAGGTTCTGGGGACTCCATTCCCAAGGACCCAGGACCAGCTCAATCATTGTATTCCAGGGAGCCCATGTGCAGGACACTGTTTCTCTGCCTGAAAGTGTAGGTAGGGAACTCTTACATGCTTCCACCTGGCGGGAGCTGAAAAAATGCTCCTGCAGGGTAGGAGCACACATATTTTCCCCTGAAACAGAAACTGAGGCAACCCCTACCTGGCTGGAGCATACAGAAAACTGCTCCACCGGGCAGGAGAAAAGTTGGCTCCTGTTGCACCCAAGATGGGTGCATGCAGGGGAGCTGGAGGCAGCTGGGGTCATGGGTCCCATACTGCAGCCCCCACTTTTGTGTGCTGTGGGTGCCCCAGGTGGGATTGGGGCACCAAACTTAACCCCTGGGGGATGGGGTCCCAGGGGCCAGTATTAGCCAGGGGAAGAGGGGCTGCCCCAGGTGATTGGGCCAGTATTGTCTTTAAGACAATACTGGCCCAATCACCCCTTCTTTTTAATGTATGTCAGCACTGGCGGAGTCCCTAGAGCTAGCATTGGCTTGAGGAGGGAGGCAACACACCCCTTCCTCTTTATGTTGTTGGGGTTGCAGGAAGTGCAGCTTCTCCCAGTAGCATTTTAAAAAAAATCAGTAAGTCTCCTGGGTTAATAAATTCATGGGCCTAATTGACTGAAAAAAACAACGGTTAAAGGGATGTTATGGTTAGGTGAAAATAGCTGTTAAACATATTTATTTTTAGACATTGGGGGGGGTGATTCTGAGTCTGGCGGGCGGCGGAGGCCGCCCGCCAGACTTCCCCCACCAAAATACCGCTCCGCGGTCGAAAGACCGCTGAGGGTATTTTGGGATTTGCCCTGGGCTGGCGGGAGACCGCCAAAAGGCCGCCCGCCAGCCCAGGGCAAATCATCCTTCCCACGAGGACGCCGGCTCAGAATTGAGCCGGCGGAGTGGGAAGGTGCGACGGGTGCAGTGGCACCCGTCGCGAATTTCAGTGTCTGCATAGCAGACACTGAAATACAAAGTGGGGCCCTCTTACGGGGGCCCCTGCAGTGCCCATGCCATTGGCATGGGCACTGCAGGGGCCCCCAGGTGCCCCGCGGCACCCCCTACCGCCATCCTGTTCCTGGCGGGTCTCAGATGGCGGTAGGGGGTGTCAGAATCCCGCCGCCATGGAGGATTCACAAGGGCAGCGGAAAACCGGCAGGAGACCGCCGGTTTTCCGCATCTGACCGCGGCCGAACCGCCGCGGTCAGAATGCCCTGCGGGGCACCGCCGGCCTGGGTCTCTAGGTGGCAGAGGTATGCACCCTGTCCAAGTAGGAACTATAATCCTAGTCAGGGTAGTTCAGATACACATTAAAAATTAACCTGTGCTCAACCTCTGGTAGCTTGGCACAGAGCAGTCAAGCTTAACATAAGAGGGAATGTGTGAAGTATTTGTGCAACATCTAATTACAGTAACAGAGTGAAAAACACCACAACAAGTCTCCACATCATTTTAGTATTGTAGTGAATATTTATCTCAGTAAAACAAGACCAAAACAACAAAAATCTAAAAAGTAGAACCCTAGGTATGAATTTTTGAAGAATAAACTGCAATGTAGTGCTTAGAAGTCAGTAGAGCTAATGCTAGACCGGGGTAAATCTAAAGTTCAGGCAAAATGATGGAAGGCAGGCCAGATACAGGACCCACGCAGGGCCCACTGAAGAAGTACCTTGGATGGAGCAAACATCTGGGTCGAAGACTCAATACATCGGTTCCAATTCACGCAGTCAGGGATAGGCGACGTTGTTGAGCCTTGCAGTCGGGTCCTGTGTCGTAGTCGAATCCCTTCTCAATGCAGATCCTGCATCGTCATCCAGCCTCCCAGTGGTGTCTTCGGATCTGCGCTGTGTAATTGTCGAGCCTTGCAGTTGGGACCTGCGTCATTGTTAAATCAGCACTGCGTCAGTGTAGAAGGACACTGCGTTGTTTCCAATTGGCACAAAGGGGGTTATTCCAACTTTGGAGGAAGTGGTAATCCGTCCCAAAAGTGACGGTAAAGTGACGGATATACCACCAGCCGTATTATGAGTCAATTATATCCTATGGAACTCGTAATACGGCTGGTGGTAAATCCGTCACATTTGGGACAGATTACCACCTCCTCCAAAGTTGGAATAACCCCCAAAGTTGTTACTGCATTGGTTCTTGCAGGAAAGCATCTCCAGATTCCAATTTCAAGACCTAGTACTAGTTTGGCACCTCTTAGCAGGGTTAGACTTGCAGTTGGTAAAGTTCTGAAGCTGAAGCAGAGTTGAAGCAACTCTTTGATGGCTCTGAGACTACAAGTACAGGAGACAGGCCAGCAAGCCCTTGGAGAACTTGGGTTCAAGGATGTAGAGAGCAGGACCATCCGTTCTCACTCCCAGCAGGCAGCAGGCCAGCAGAGCAGGTAGCAAAGTGGCAGTCCACCTACAGCATAGCAATCAGCAGACCAACACAGAAGTGTAGTAAACAAGGTGAAAATCGCACCTACAGCACAGCAGCTGTTCTACCTGGCAGAATGTCTTCGATTCTAGAAGGGTTCTCAATCGGTGGGGGTATGGGTCCAGTACTTTTACCTAGTTGGTCCTTTGAAGTGAGGGAGACTTCAAAGGGAGGTCCTTGAAATACGCAAGGTACATGCCCTTCCTTCTCTGGCCCTAGATACTTTACAGGGGGTTAAGCAACTCTTTGTGTGGGACAGGCAGAGCTCTCTTCAGGTGCACATGTGAGCTCCTCCCTCCCATCGAGCCCAGGAAGGCCCATCAACCTGGCAATGGGCCATCAGGATGTAAATGTCACACCTCAACTCCCTTTGTCTGTGACTGTCTAGAGGGAATGCACAAAGCCAAGCTGTCACCTACCCAGATGTGTATTCAGAGACAGGTATAGGCACCCAATGTTTAAAGTAAGAAAATGCCACCTTTCTAAAGGTGAAATTTTCATCCTAACTGCTTAAAATTCAACTTCACCATGAGTTGTGATTTTAAATTGTGAGTCCAGAGACACCAAATTTCTATATTTTCCCAATTAGAAATTGCACGTAAAGGCCGTTTCAAGATAATCCCAATGTTAATCTATGTGAGAGATAGGCCTTGCAGTAGTGAAAAACAAATGTAATAGTTTTTCACTAGTAGGACATGTTAAACTTAAAAGTACATTTCCAACTTTTCAAATACCATGATCTTGGGGCTAACTAGGGCCTACCTTTGAGCTGACATATATTATAACAAAGGAAGGTTTAGGCCTGACAAGTGGGTGCACTTGCCAGGTCGAAATAACAGCTTAAAACTGCACACACAAGCTCTGCAGTGCCAGGCCTAAGACATATTCAAAGGGCTAGTGAAGTGGATGGCACAATCAATGATGAAGTGCCACTAATAACATATGATTTACAGGCCATGGTCACATACAGTGCACTTTTACCAGGAAATTAAAAGCAAATTAAATGTTCCACCAAATGTTCACCCAATGTCACCATGTTTAGAGTACAGAGCACGTGCACTTTAGCACTGGTTAGCAGTAATAAAGTGCCTGGAATCCTAAAGCCAGCAGAGAGAGCCATGTCCAACAGTTATAAATGTACAAAAACACTGAAACTCACCAGCCGTATATAACTCAAGTAACCTTTGTCCTAAAGTAACTATAACTCACAACCTCACAATGATCTGCTAATTTTCTTGCATAATACATCACTCATTACATGTTCTATGACATCATTGATAACTACTGGAACATCTAAAAAGATACCATTGATTACAACACTGTGCATGGTGGTGATGTGAGGATAAAGTTACTTTAGGGCACGGGTTATAGTTACTCAAAATAACTTTACCTGATGAATTTCAGTGGTTTTGTTAATTTAAAGTTGTATGTTTTAAGAGACAGAGGGGGTCATTACGACCTCGGCGGTCTTTTTTCAAGACCGCCGAGGGACTGCCGTGCGGAAGACCGCCTGTGCAGGCGGTTTGTCGCTCGGCCTATTATGACCGTTGGCAGCTCTCCGTCCCTTTACGGATGGAGAGCCGCCAACAGCCATACTGGTGGGAGGAGGGGAAGTGGAGGTTACTCCACCACCACGCCAACAGAACACCGCCCAGCGAATCACGTCCTGTGATTCGCCGTGGCGGTGTTCTGTTGGCGGTGTGGTGTCGGCGGAGCTGCCCCCAGGGCTCCCGTCCCCTCCCGGAGGATCGACGGAACAGGTAAGTCAATCGTCCGTTAGGGGAGGGGGGTGGGGAGTGTTGTGTGTTGTGTGCGTGCATGGGGGTGTGCATGTGTGTATGTAGAGGGGGTGTCTGAGTGCGTGTATGCTTGCGGGGGTGTTGTGTGTATGGGAATGAGTGCGTGTATGTCTGTGGGTATGTCTGTATGGATGTGTGCGTGTATGTTTGAATGTGGGTGTGCGTGTCTGTGTGTGTGGATGTAGGCATGTATGTCGGGGTGTGTGCGTGTGTGTGTTGGTGGTGCCTGCATGTGTGTCGGGTGTGTGTGAGTTATGTGATGTTGGGGGTCGGGTTGGGGAGGGGTGCCCTGCCACCTTTGGGGGCTGGCAGGGGTGGTGGGGCGTGTAGGGGAGGGAGTCGGGGTGGGGGGTGGGGGAGATAGTGCTTACCGCCATGGATTTCATGGTGGTTCAAACCGCTGGATATCCACGGCGGTAAGCCGGGTCCAAATACCGCCGGCAGTATAGTGACGGCCGCCGGGCTGGAGACCCAGGTTTCCAGCTCGGCGGTCGTCTCCGCCCTGGCGGGCGGAACGGAGAACCGGCGGATGACCATGGCGGTTCCCGCCATGGTCATAATTCCCCAAGGTAAGACCGCCAGCCTGTTGGCGGTCTTACCGCCGGTTCTCCGCCATCCGCCAGGGTCGTAATGACCCCCAGAGTGCTCTAATACCTTCAGGTCGAGTTCTGTTATGTAAAAACTGCAGAAAAATTAACAAAAAGGTAAAAAAAAGCCTCAACATAACTAGAGACATATAGAAACCATTTAGTGACTGATGTGTGCGAAGCCTGGATTAAACAGACGCTTGGCTGCTTGAATTGTGTGATCAAAGAAATATATTTGATTGTCACCAAAACTCCTTTTTTTAATTATTGCAAATGAAAGCACTTTAAAAAATAGGAGTTTAGTATACCAGTTGTAAAAAAAACTATTGTTTTCCATTTAATGGACTATAATGTTGCTCTATAATAACTTGGTCCATGTACAGGGTTTACATGAGGAGTGTCTTCCGTCTTAGTTCGCAAACGGTTCAGGTTTAAAAGCTTTTAATAAGTACTTTGCAGTGATATAATGTGACAAATTAATGCCAAAGCTTCCAGGTGTTAAAGAAGTTGACTTTGTATTTTACGTAATGTTTGTTGTATTTTGAGAGCTCGGCTCATGCATAGGCTTTAAGATCCGAGCCAGACCCTTGGCTTGTGTCTAGCTCGGCTCTTACTGTTTATTTGCCCACTCACCCACCTTCAATGAAGAGGTGCATCGTTGGATTGAGGAAAGAAAGAAAGAGATGGAGAAAGAGGCATTATGGGGGTCATTCTGACCCTGGCGGTCATCGATCGCCAGGGTCAACGACCACGGAAGCACCGCTGGCGGTGCTTCCAGGGCCATTCTGACCGCGGCGGTAAAGCCGCGGTCAGAAAAGGGGATCCGCCGGTTTCCCGCCGGTTTTCCCCTGGCCCAGGGAATCCTCCATGGCGGCGCTGCTTGCAGCGCCGCCATGGGGATTCCGACCCCCTTCTCGCCACCCTGTTTCTGGCGGTTTACACCGCCAGAAACAGGATGGCGGGAACGGGTGTCGTGGGGCCCCCTAACAGGGCACCATGAAGATTTTCACTATCTGCTTTGCAGACAGTGAAAATCGCGACGGGTGCAACTGCACCCGTCGCACCCCTGCAACTCCGCCGGCTCCATTCGGAGCCGGCTTCCTTGTTGCAGGGTCTTTCCCACTGGGCCGGCGGGCGCCCTTTTGGCGGTCGCCCGCCGGCCCAGCGGGAAAGCCAGAATGGCATCCGCGGTCTTCTGACCGCGGAGTGGCCATTTGGTGGTTCCCGCCCGACGGGCGGTGCCCGCTGCCCGGCGCCCGGCGCCCGCCGATATCAGAATGAGGCCCTATATATGCACGGACAGTGCAGCATCCATAAGCACAATCACTATTGAAAAATCATATCAAACAAATTAGCTAAAAATCCAAAAAAGCAGAACTGCCAGAAACACAGATATATGTTGAGGCACTTGCAAAACAGTATTATTAACCATTTGGTACCGACATCTTTGTCCGTAAATGCTTAGATGCATACAACATAGGGGGTTATTACAACTTTGGAGGAGGTGTTAATCTGTCCCAAAAGTGACGGTAAAGTGACGGATATACCACCAGCCGTATTATGAGTTCCATAGGATATAATGGACTCGTAATACGGCTGGTGGTACATCCGTCACTTTACCGTCACTTTTGGGACGGATTAACACCTCCTCCAAAGTTGTAATAACCCCCATAGTGTCAAGGACCAGAAGCATTAACAATACATACATGGCAACTACCGGAAAAAGATACAAGAGAAACATTGAATTGGAAGAAACTTTAAGCAGGAGAAGCTAATTTTGACAAAAGAATTGTATCTCCCAGTAGTGACTCGTGGCAACCAGAAGGGGCAGGTCGGCAGGCGAGGGAGGTGGCGAGGGGGGGGGGGTTAAAATAAAATTAAAAGTGATACAAAAACACTTACCTTAACCCCGCACACCCCACACTGCTTAGAGCAGCGTAAGGATTGACTGGGAGCACCCAGCCAGCGCACTCCCAGGCAGAGTGGCAGCCTGTGCAGCCTCTCCCCAGTCTAGCAACTATATAACCCGAGGCAACCGGTGGGCCAAACACACATGCGCTCTGAGAGGGAGTTCTCATCACTCTCCCTCACTATTTGTCACCTCCATAGAACCCACCCCATTAAAAGAAAACAATAATAAACAAGGTTTATTATCATTTTCTTTTAAAGGTTTTGCAGCTTCTGGCGGGGGGTGACATTCCTCCACCCTAATGGAGGAGCCCCCCCGGTATCTCCTTTATAAAGTGCAAGTGTTGATATGTTTTAGCATTGTCAATAGAAACTATGGAATTAACCATCCGGCACTTCTTACCGGCACATTTTACAAGTTGGGCCAAGAGTAGCAACACACCACCTATGAACCTGAAAACAGCACCGAAAAGTGACAGATCATAAGAGATCCTGGGATAAGTACTTATCAAACCGGAGAACCACTCACTCAGGTGCAGACTGTCAGCAGAAGGCTTAAGGTCCTTCACACTAAATGATGCTTCAAGGTAGAGATGTGTTCACATACCCAGAGCATGGAATGCATCGTTGTCTGACAAATTTCCCACTTCAAATGTTGTTCTGTCACTCAACATAACATCACTCACTTCTGGAAGGGTTCCCTCTGCTACTGTATTTTAAATGTTCAGGTCTGCAACACTTAGAACGGTGTATTTATGCCTTCCTTTCTGACTTAGACATGAGTAAAACCATCAGAGCATCACTGGAAAGGCTACCTACTCTAACAGCCCTCCATGGTGCTCTGTCATTGTAATAAGAGGATGTGCTAGCACATTAAGCTGTCAATACATTGTGAGGCCCGAGACACATTATAAAGAGCATATTTCAAGCTAAGCTTGAGAGATAGAAAGGTTTGGTCAGGAAGCGCGTTGTGTAGTAACAGCAGCTCCTTCTCTCTTTTGCCTCTTCTGGCTGGTACACATTGAAGAGACTGTCTGGAACAGAACAGGGCACATAGAAAAAAAACATGCACTGACAATGCCAACTGGTGTGGCTTGAAAGGAATATTGTATGGTAATGTGAAGCATTGCAAGCAAATAGCATGGGAATGGATAAGTATTTGTGTGGAAGAAAATAACTATAGAATAATATTGGTGTACGGTAAAAGGTCAGGTTACAGTTGCACTGTCAAGCCAGACCTAAACATCATTGTAGGTAATGACCGCTCTCCTCCCATTAGTTCAGCTGCCAGAGAAAAACACTATAAATTATCTAGTTATCTAAGACTCTTTAATTGCATTACAATATCATTCGTGTGCCCATGACAGTTAATTTGATTTGATTTGATTTTTGGACTTGTAGGTTGCATGATTGACCGGAGGTGTCTTGGCACTAAGGGCCGCATAACGACCCTGGCGGCCGGCGGAACACTGGTGGGAACGGCGCCAACAGGCTGGCGGTGTTCTGTCAGTGTATTATGACCGTGGCGCATTAGCCACGGCCATACCGCCGGCCCCTCCACTATACCGCCAGGCTTCCGCCGGACGATCATAATCCCCAGGGCTGCTCTGGGGATTATGAGTCCCCAACCGCCACTCTGTCCATGGCGGTAAACACCGCCATGGAAAGGCTGGCGGTAAGGGGGACTTGGAGTGCCCCTGGGGGCCCCTGCACTGCCCACGCACTTGACGTAGGCAGTGCATGGGCCCCCAGGCACAGCCCCATCGTGCATTTCACTGCCCGAATCACGGGCAGTGAAATGCGTGAAGGGTGCTGGTGCACCCACTGCACATCAACATTGTCCCCGGCTCGTAATCGATGTTGATGTGACTTTTCTGCTGGGCCAGCAGACGGAAACGCTGTTTCCGTCTGCTGGCCCAGCAGAAATGTCATAATAGGGGGCCAAGCGGTATGTGGGTTCCCGCGGCTTCGGCGGTCTTTTTCCAAGACCGCCAAAGTCGTAATGAGGGCCTAAATCTGTTGTAATGGAAGAAGTTCAAGCTCAGGCAGCTGAATTAATAAACAAAATATTCACAGCTGAGTAGAGGGCAAGCACATTTTTTGAGGAAGCATACACTGTAAGCTCAATCAAAACATGTACTTCTGGCTTTGAACATGAGAACAGAACAAATACCCCTCTCTAGTGATGCTCAAAGCCCAAGTGCACTTTAATCAAGCAGAAAAGGTTCAAGTGTGATGGATAGAAAGTTGGCAAAAAGGTTTTAAGCACTACTTCTTGTATTTTTGGACACAGGAGTACATTCTCATTACAGATAAGGGTATAGGACATGGCGGGCACTACTTGAGGGTTAGGACACATTCCAATAGATGCAAGCAGCAGGGTCCAGGGCAGGCCCAGCTGGAACTGGTTGGCTGGGCAGTAGTAGGGAGAGAAGCCTCTAAAAGCTTATTGTGACCCTGTAACTCAAACAGAGCTGTCCCTTAAATTATCCCACAATATCCTTTTTTTCTAAATCCAACAAGGTAGAACCTTTCTTTCCCAGTAAGAGTTCCCCATGCCCACCCAGAGGTGTGGTTATTATAATGGGCAAACCCTCCCCTATGGTTACTCTGGCCAGTTCTGAGGCAGCTCACTCTCCCAGTGGGTTTGGAGCCAAGTTGTCTACGACGACAAAAGGGAGGAAGGCCTAGGTGTGAAATGCATCTGCCTGTGACAGGATTAACAACCTTCAAAGCTCAGAAAAGGGGTGGACACATTCATCAGACCATCCTTCTCAATTAAGAAAAAACCTACCCACACCCGAGGACTTTGTCCACTGTCTGAGAGCAATCTGTAGTCATGTGACACTGGGCACTGGCACAAAATAATTTTTGGTTTTAGGCAGGAAACAACTTATAAAAGTATAATTTTCAAAATAGTAATATAAAATCCAACTTGACTAGTAGGTTTGATTTTTAATTACTATTAAATTGACTCCTTGCATAATTTTCTTAGCTGCTCCCAAACTAAACTTAAGCACTATAGTGTTGCTATAGTGTAATCCAGTGTTTTGTCTATGGGAAAGTCAGTCTTGTCACAGTAAGAACAACTTTGGAGGTTTTGCACTGCCAGGACATTCCAAACAATAAATATACATGCCCTACTTTTCAAATATCATGCACTCCTCCCTATGGGCCTTTAGGGTCAACCTTACGGGTGACCTATAAGTATTAAAAAGGAAGGATTAAGCTTAGCAAAAAGTTTTTTTGCCAAGAGGAAATGGCAAATATAAACTGCACACAGGCTGTAGTGGCATCTGTGGAAACATATTTCACAGTGGTACTTTAGTGGGTAGCTCAATATGTGCTGCAGACCACTAGAAGCATTTAGCTTGGTACCTTCTTTTCTAAACTGTACTGAACCTTTCTGTATCCCGCTGCTGCCATTCTTTGGCACCACTGGGCTGGCACAGGGAGAACCATTTCCCTAATCTGCAGGCATAATCTGTGAGACACCTAACCTTATCTTGCCCACAGATGCATCCCAATAGGCATCAGTATCTCCATGTCCATGAAGGAGATGCACCCATATTGAACCCTATGTCAGGCTTCTGTTCCCAGCCCAAAGAAACCTCTGCCTTTAAGAACAAAAACCAATTTAGGCCACAGACATCTGTCATTGCCAAGAGCCAGGCCCCTGCCATTCACTCTACACTAAATAGGTACACTGTTCCTTAAATCTAGGGGAACATTAATGTTCAGGAGCAAGAGCCCTCACACATCCAGATGGATGTCATGTTTCATCATCGGGTTGCTCCTCGTCAGACTGGCAGTGCAATATCTGACGGGCTCCCCATTCAGGGGCTCTTTGCCGGAGATCTTTTTGTAAGTGGCTGCCGTCGTAATCTTAGAGGTCAGACACTAATTGTGGCAGGAGAGTGAAAGGATTAAAATTGGTTCTCAACCCCACAGGAGGCTACTCTATTTAATGTGTCAATAAGAAAAGGCTAAGACCAAGATTAAAAACACAGGGAAAGTGGAAAATTAGGAATCATGCTCAACCACTTTATAACAAAGCCTGGAGATCTGGGAAATTATCACCAGACCCCTAATGCATGGTCAACATGTTTTGCGTATGGTGGTCTATACAGATCCTATAACGCTTCTTCAGGACCAACAATCAGATTGTCTTCTCCTGACTCATAATAAGTTAAGGAAAAATGAAGTGGAATACAAAACTACTTAGTGTATGTATGAAGAATTACAGTCACTTACATGTTAGTAAACTGTCTGTCAAAAAATGGGAACAAAAAAGGTCAACCTAGAAAAACAATATGTACAATACATACAATCAGTATACACGGTTAAATGAACAAAACACCTGTGGTAAACCAGTGAGCAAAAAGAGGTGGTAGCCCATAGTATTAAAAACAAGCTGAATCATTTGCTTACCATCCCTTATCATTGGGGGGGCCACTTGGGAAATAGCATGCCACAAACAGTCACTAATGATAGAAATCAAAATATAACATTTTGCATTAGGAAACTGATTCAGTATTTATTATAATCCAACCAATACAGTACAATATAGAGTGCAACAGTCTGCAATGCTACATTTGTGAAGGTGCTAGTGTGTTGCTAAGTCCACTTGCCTAGAAGGCTCACCTAAGTTAGATAAGGTTGAACATTCAATAAAAGTCGGTAAAGAGGGATATCAGTGTCCATAGTGCCTATTTCACTGTGTGGCTTATACTTTTAATAAGACGGTGGACAGTGTTGTCAGAAATCAAAGTTATGGCCACCGTTCACAGAAGGATCTGTAGGCTGACACCAGGTGGGCCCGCTGTCCCATATCATAAAAAAGCCGTAATTAACTTGGACGGAACTCCCAAAACGTAGGGTATCCTAGAGCGAAGATCGTGAAGGGCGCACGTTTGTGCAAAAGACAACAAAGTACAGAGGAGGCAAACAAACCACTTACTTGTTTTGTAACGGTCACGGTCCGTTTAACCTACCCTTGGCGTGCTATCCGGAAATGGTGTCGATCGGGGGTATACGGCTTATATTTAGAGTCAACGCGATGCAGAGACAACGTTCTTCCACGTCACGTGATGCTATTTTGCTGCAAACCTAGAAGACGGACTGGCCCCAATCCCGGTCAGTCATAGATCACAAAAATAGATAAAGGGCAATATTGGCGCCATATTTGAGTCACTAATTCAGTACTAGCCAGTTAGTACCGTGGATATGCTGCAAAAAAACACAAACACTGATAAACGGATAAACAGATAGAACTGGCCATAACTCTGGTCAGTGATATATCACTGTAATAGAGATGATTGTAATGGAAAAAAAGAGAAAAAAGACCATCACATAGAGAGCACTGGCAGTCAGATGAGAATAACTGACTCCATTCTCACTGGTACATGTAATACATAGCCCTGTGAGCAGTCGGCTGGGGAGATCCGTAGAGACCTCTAAATACCTCTGTAATGGAGGGGCCTGACATGTACCAGGTGTTGAAGATCTTGAACTTAAAGGTGATGGCATGTGCTCCTGGAAAGTCTAGGGACTGTGTGTAACTCATCAGGTTGTTAAAACAGTAGTTAGTATGGAATTATGTTAATTCAATTCAGGTGAGGAAAATTGCAAGGGCCGACCACTATGTCAGGGAGGAACTAACGGGACAGTGTTACCCTTTGTATGTCATTGTTCAAACCATTGATATTAGTGTGAAGTCTGAATACCCAACGTTGTTCGAGTCTGAACAGCGAGTGTGAGGAGTCGTTAATGAATCTGGGGGATTCCAAGACCACCCAACGTAAGTCGTCAGGACGGTGAGGGGTCTCTATGAAATGGGCACATAATTCGTGCGGACACGTCCACACCTGATGTTGCTCCTTTGTTCATTGATCCGTATTTTGATGGGTCTGGAAGTCATCCCAACATATCGTAGGCCACAAGGACATGTAATCATGTAAACACAATTCTTCGTGTTACAATTAGTGTGTTTTGTCAGGTGCCATTGACCTATTGGTTCCAATTCAAGGGTCTTAACCTAACTGGTCAGTGGGCAAACATTACAGTGTCCACATGGATAATGATCAATCACAGGGGGAAGATTCCAAAGTGTCGACTGTGACTGTACAGTGCCTTTAGGACAAGTATGTATTATCAAGTCTTTAATATTTTGTGATCTTTTGAATGCAAAGAGAGGTCTAGGGATAGAATTGCCCCCACTTGTGAGAATAGGCCAAATCTTAATGATCAGTTTTTTGATCTCATTCGATAGGGGGGTAAAGGTGGACACACAAGTCAACGCCTTATTATTGTACCTAGTGCTGGGTTGGAGTAATGCTTCGCGGTTGTTGTTCCTAGCTCTCTTGCGAGCTTGGTTGACAATATACTGGGGATTATGTTGTGATAGTAGTTTGGTTTGTAGGTCATCTGCTTGAGTGTTGTACACCTGTGCTGAGCTGCAGTTGCATCGTAATCGTAGAAATTGCCCAAACGGAAAATTATCACGTAAAGATTTTGGATGGTGGCTGTCATATGTCAGAAGACTGTTGCGGTCAGTTGGTTTATGGTATGTACTGGTTGATAATTTGCCGTTATGAATCGTGATCAGTAAATCCAGGAAGTTGATTGCCTTGGTTGATACCGTGAATGTAAATTTCAAAAAGGGGTTGAGTGTATTAACCCAGTCTGTAAACATTTGGGCAGTAGTTAGAGAACTGTGCCACACTACCAGGACGTCCTCAATATAACGACGCCATAGTTTTATATTGGCAGAAAAAGGATTGGTAGCGGGTAAAATAAATTGTTTTTCAAAATTATACATGTAGAGACAATGATTCAGCTTGTTTTTAATACTATGGGCTATCACCTCTTTTTGCTCACTGGTTTACCACAGGTGTTTTGTTCATTTAACCGTGTATACTGATTGTATATATTGTACATATTGTTTTTCTATGGTGACCTTTTTTGTTCCCATTTTTTGACAGACAGTTTACTAAAATGTAAGTGACTGTAATTCTTCATACATACACTAAGGGGGTCATTCCAACCCTGGCAGTCGGTGTTAAAGCGGCGGCTAACCCGCCAACAGGCTGGCGGTTAAAAAAATGGAATTCTGACCGTTGCGGAAACCGCCAACAGAGACCGCCACATTAACACTCCGACCGCCACGGCGGGACAAACAAACAGCGCGGCGGTCACCGCCAACAGACAAGCGGGAGTCAATGTACCGCCCACCCTATCACAGCCCACCAATCCGCCACCTTTTCCGGGGCGGTAGCCCCGCCGATAAAAACACGGCGGAAACAGACATTTCAAACGGAAAACGCTCACCTCCATACACCCCACGAGGAATCTGGACAGCATGGAACCCGAACTACACATCCTACCAGCTATTGTCTTCCTGCTCCTCTACCAGGAGCACGAACGCCGGCGCAGAAGACTATGGTGAGTACTGCACCTACGACACAGGGGAAGGGAGAGGAGAAAATATTACGGGCACACATACGCTACACACCCACCACCACCCTCACCCACTACAACACACACATCAATGCATAGCAATACATCACTGTTACAACCCCCAAACCCCCCGGAAGAATGCAAAGACAAAATTAACTGATCATAAACAGTTGAATATATTGTATTATCGGCATATAAAAATATCACACATTTAAAACTAATATATACATAAATATTAAATGTCCGATACTTTTAGCAGTCATTGTCTGTGGACCACTGGGCCCAAATCACATGGGCAAGGCTCACACAGGATACCTGACACCAACGGAGAGAACACTGCAGGGGCATCAGATAGAAAAACTACAGGCACCTCAGGGGGAAGGGGGGCACCTCAGCCACATGAGTACATGACGCCAGATCCACGAGGGGCCTCCATGGCCACTGTCCCATCCTGGGGAGTGCAAAGCCACAGTCTCTCAAGTCCATACAGTGGGTGGTTTGCCCACTGTCCCATCCTGGGGAGTGCAAAGCCACAGTCTCTCAAGTCCATACAGTGGGTGGTTTGCCCACTGTACCATCCTGGGGAGTGCAAAGCCACAGTCTCTCAAGTGGATGACAGTGTCCACTGGTTCTGGAGGGGGACTGGTGCCCAGAGTGCTTCGTGCAGCCCTGCCCGACACAGATGCAGCACTGCCCCTTCTGCCAATGGGCCAGCGGTGCTTGAGATGAAGGGCCCAGTTCAGCGGTTCTTGAGACGGCGGTGCCCAGCGGAGCTGTGCTTGAGATGAAGGGCCCAGTGCAGCGGTGCTTGAGATGGCGGTGCCCAGCGGAGCGGTGCTTGAGATGAAGGGCCCAGTGCAGCGGTGCTTGAGATGAAGGGCCCAGTTCAGCGGTTCTTGAGACGGCGGTGCCCAGCGGAGCGGTGCTTGAGACGGCGGTGCCCAGCGGAGCGGTGCTTGAGATGAAGGGCCCAGTGCATCGGTGCTTGAGATGAAGGGCCCAGTTCAGCGGTTCTTGAGACGGCGGTGCCCAGTGGAGCGGTGCTTGAGATGAAGGGCCCAGTGCAGCGGTGCTTGAGATGAAGGGCCCAGTTCAGCGGTTCTTGAGACGGCGGTGCCCAGCGGAGCGGTGCTTGAGATGAAGGGCCCAGTGCAGCGGTGCTTGAGATGGAGGGCCCAGTTCAGCGGTTCTTGAGACGGCGGTGCCCAGCGGAGCGGTGCTTGAGATGAAGGGCCCAGTGCAGCGGTGCTTGAGATGAAGGGCCCAGTTCAGCGGTTCTTGAGACGGCGGTGCCCAGCGGAGCGGTGCTTGAGACGGCGGTGCCCAGCGGAGCGGTGCTTGAGATGAAGGGCCCAGTGCAGCGGTGCTTGAGATGAAGGGCCCAGTTCAGCGGTTCTTGAGACGGCGGTGCCCAGCGGAGCGGTGCTTGAGATGAAGGGCCCAGTGCAGCGGTGCTTGAGATGAAGGGCCCAGTTCAGCGGTTCTAGAGACGGCGGTGCCCAGCGGAGCGGTGCTTGAGATGAAGGGCCCAGTGCAGCAGTGCTTGAGATGAAGGGCCCAGTGCAGCGGTGCTTGGGATGAAGGGCCCAGTTCAGCGGTTCTTGAGACGGCGGTGCCCAGCGGAGCAGTGCTTGAGATGAAGGGCCCAGCCGAGCGGTGCGTGCCCTGTTCAGCGGTCCTTGCCCTGTTCAGCGGTGCTTGCCTTGGCTGTCCTTGCCATGTTCAGCAGTGCTTGCCTTGGCGGTCCTTGCCCTGTTCAGCGGTGCTTGCCCTGTTCAGCGGCGCTTGCCTTGGCGGTCCTTGCCCTGTTCAGCGGTGCTTGCCTTGGCGGTCCTTGCCCTGTTCAGCGGTGCTTGCCCTGTTCAGCGGTGCTTGCCTTGGCGGTCCTTGCCATGTTCAGCAGTGCTTGCCTTGGCGGTCCTTGCCATGTTCAGCGGTCCTTGCCCTGTTCAGCGGTCCTTGCCCTGTTCAGCGGTGCTTGCCTTGGCGGTCCTTGCCCTGTTCAGCTGTGCTTGCCCTGTTCAGCGGTGCTTGCCTTGGCAGTCCTTGCCATGTTCAGCGGTCCTTGCCTTGGCGGTCCTTGCCCTGTTCAGCGGTGCTTGCCTTGGCAGTCCTTGCCCTGTTCAGCGGTGCTTGCCTTGGCGGTCCTTGCCCTGTTCAGCGGTGCTTGCCTTGGCGGTCCTTGCCATGTTCAGCGGTGCTTGCCTTGGCAGTCCTTGCCATGTTCAGCGGTGATTGAGTTGGCGCTCCTTGGTTGCCCAGCTGGTCTGTGGCTGGCGCTCCTTCATTTCCCAGCTGGGCTGTGGCTGGCGGGGCCCTCCTGGGCAGCTGGGCTGTGGCTGGCGGGGCCCTCCTGGGCAGCTGGGCTGTGGCTGGCGGGGCCCTCCTGGGCTGCCGTACCGGGCCTCTGGGTGTCCTCCTGCACACCTGGGATGGGGCTGGTGGGGCCCTCCTGGGCAGCTGGCCTGCTGCCGGACTTGTCGGGCGTGCTGCCCTTCCCACCCTTCCCTGGTCGTCTGTGGCCCTTTCCCACCTTTGGCGGTGTGCCAGGTGGCACCCCACTTCCAGCCGGAGCCAGGGTAGGGATTTTGGTCCCTGGTGTCCTTGGCCTCTCGCGCCGGGCACTGGTCATTTTTGGGTGTTTTTCCGGCTGTTGGGTGGGTGGCTGCCTGCGTTTGTGTGGTTTGGAAGAGGGGGTGACAGACACACTGGGAGAGGACACAGGGGACGTGTAAATGGTAGTGGGGGTGGTGACTGCACGTGTGCGGAGTGTTCTGGTGGGTGTGCTGGTGATGGACGTAGTGGCTGAAGATGTTGTGCATGCAAGTGTGAGTGGAGACGTCACAGGGAGGGAGGAGGGAGACGAGGAGGAGGGGGACACAGTGGAGGCAGTGGGTGTTGCTGTGTCTGCATGTGGATGTTGCTTGTGTGAATCCTTGTGTGATGTGTGGTGCTTATGTCTGGATGAGCTTCCCTTGGGTGTTGAGGTGTGTGCAGGCTGGTCTGATGGTGTGTCTGGGATAGGCAGAGGTACAGGGGATTGGGTCTGGGTGGAGGAAGTTGGAGGGGGGAGGCTAGAGACAGGGACAATTGCTGCCGTCAGTGCTGAGGCCAGAGCGTTGAACAATCGCTGATGGGCAGCCTGACCCGAATGAATGCCCTCCAGGTATGCAGTGGCTGCCGTCGTAATCTTAGAGGTCAGACACTAATTGTGGCAGGAGAGTGAAAGGATTAAAATTGGTTCTCAACCCCACAGGAGGCTACTCTATTTAATGTGTCAATAAGAAAAGGCTAAGACCAAGATTAAAAACACAGGGAAAGTGGAAAATTAGGAATCATGCTCAACCACTTTATAACAAAGCCTGGAGATCTGGGAAATTATCACCAGACCCCTAATGCATGGTCAACATGTTTTGCGTATGGTGGTCTATACAGATCCTATAACGCTTCTTCAGGACCAACAATCAGATTGTCTTCTCCTGACTCATAATAAGTTAAGGAAAAATGAAGTGGAATACAAAACTACTTAGTGTATGTATGAAGAATTACAGTCACTTACATGTTAGTAAACTGTCTGTCAAAAAATGGGAACAAAAAAGGTCAACCTAGAAAAACAATATGTACAATACATACAATCAGTATACACGGTTAAATGAACAAAACACCTGTGGTAAACCAGTGAGCAAAAAGAGGTGGTAGCCCATAGTATTAAAAACAAGCTGAATCATTTGCTTACCATCCCTTATCATTGGGGGGGCCACTTGGGAAATAGCATGCCACAAACAGTCACTAATGATAGAAATCAAAATATAACATTTTGCATTAGGAAACTGATTCAGTATTTATTATAATCCAACCAATACAGTACAATATAGAGTGCAACAGTCTGCAATGCTACATTTGTGAAGGTGCTAGTGTGTTGCTAAGTCCACTTGCCTAGAAGGCTCACCTAAGTTAGATAAGGTTGAACATTCAATAAAAGTCGGTAAAGAGGGATATCAGTGTCCATAGTGCCTATTTCACTGTGTGGCTTATACTTTTAATAAGACGGTGGACAGTGTTGTCAGAAATCAAAGTTATGGCCACCGTTCACAGAAGGATCTGTAGGCTGACACCAGGTGGGCCCGCTGTCCCATATCATAAAAAAGCCGTAATTAACTTGGACGGAACTCCCAAAACGTAGGGTATCCTAGAGCGAAGATCGTGAAGGGCGCACGTTTGTGCAAAAGACAACAAAGTACAGAGGAGGCAAACAAACCACTTACTTGTTTTGTAACGGTCACGGTCCGTTTAACCTACCCTTGGCGTGCTATCCGGAAATGGTGTCGATCGGGGGTATACGGCTTATATTTAGAGTCAACGCGATGCAGAGACAACGTTCTTCCACGTCACGTGATGCTATTTTGCTGCAAACCTAGAAGACGGACTGGCCCCAATCCCGGTCAGTCATAGATCACAAAAATAGATAAAGGGCAATATTGGCGCCATATTTGAGTCACTAATTCAGTACTAGCCAGTTAGTACCGTGGATATGCTGCAAAAAAACACAAACACTGATAAACGGATAAACAGATAGAACTGGCCATAACTCTGGTCAGTGATATATCACTGTAATAGAGATGATTGTAATGGAAAAAAAGAGAAAAAAGACCATCACATAGAGAGCACTGGCAGTCAGATGAGAATAACTGACTCCATTCTCACTGGTACATGTAATACATAGCCCTGTGAGCAGTCGGCTGGGGAGATCCGTAGAGACCTCTAAATACCTCTGTAATGGAGGGGCCTGACATGTACCAGGTGTTGAAGATCTTGAACTTAAAGGTGATGGCATGTGCTCCTGGAAAGTCTAGGGACTGTGTGTAACTCATCAGGTTGTTAAAACAGTAGTTAGTATGGAATTATGTTAATTCAATTCAGGTGAGGAAAATTGCAAGGGCCGACCACTATGTCAGGGAGGAACTAACGGGACAGTGTTACCCTTTGTATGTCATTGTTCAAACCATTGATATTAGTGTGAAGTCTGAATACCCAACGTTGTTCGAGTCTGAACAGCGAGTGTGAGGAGTCGTTAATGAATCAGGGGGATTCCAAGACCACCCAACGTAAGTCGTCAGGACGGTGAGGGGTCTCTATGAAATGGGCACATAATTCGTGCGGACACGTCCACACCTGATGTTGCTCCTTTGTTCATTGATCCGTATTTTGATGGGTCTGGAAGTCATCCCAACATATCGTAGGCCACAAGGACATGTAATCATGTAAACACAATTCTTCGTATTACAATTAGTGTGTTTTGTCAGGTGCCATTGACCTATTGGTTCCAATTCAAGGGTCTTAACCTAACTGGTCAGTGGGCAAACATTACAGTGTCCACATGGATAATGATCAATCACAGGGGGAAGATTCCAAAGTGTCGACTGTGACTGTACAGTGCCTTTAGGACAAGTATGTATTATCAAGTCTTTAATATTTTGTGATCTTTTGAATGCAAAGAGAGGTCTAGGGATAGAATTGCCCCCACTTGTGAGAATAGGCCAAATCTTAATGATCAGTTTTTTGATCTCATTCGATAGGGGGGTAAAGGTGGACACACAAGTCAACGCCTTATTATTGTACCTAGTGCTGGGTTGGAGTAATGCTTCGCGGTTGTTGTTCCTAGCTCTCTTGCGAGCTTGGTTGACAATATACTGGGGATTATGTTGTGATAGTAGTTTGGTTTGTAGGTCATCTGCTTGAGTGTTGTACACCTGTGCTGAGCTGCAGTTGCATCGTAATCGTAGAAATTGCCCAAACGGAAAATTATCACGTAAAGATTTTGGATGGTGGCTGTCATATGTCAGAAGACTGTTGCGGTCAGTTGGTTTATGGTATGTACTGGTTGATAATTTGCCGTTATGAATCGTGATCAGTAAATCCAGGAAGTTGATTGCCTTGGTTGATACCGTGAATGTAAATTTCAAAAAGGGGTTGAGTGTATTAACCCAGTCTGTAAACATTTGGGCAGTAGTTAGAGAACTGTGCCACACTACCAGGACGTCCTCAATATAACGACGCCATAGTTTTATATTGGCAGAAAAAGGATTGGTAGCGGGTAAAATAAATTGTTTTTCAAAATTATACATGTAGAGACAATGATTCAGCTTGTTTTTAATACTATGGGCTATCACCTCTTTTTGCTCACTGGTTTACCACAGGTGTTTTGTTCATTTAACCGTGTATACTGATTGTATATATTGTACATATTGTTTTTCTATGGTGACCTTTTTTGTTCCCATTTTTTGACAGACAGTTTACTAAAATGTAAGTGACTGTAATTCTTCATACATACACTAAGGGGGTCATTCCAACCCTGGCAGTCGGTGTTAAAGCGGCGGCTAACCCGCCAACAGGCTGGCGGTTAAAAAAATGGAATTCTGACCGTTGCGGAAACCGCCAACAGAGACCGCCACATTAACACTCCGACCGCCACGGCGGGACAAACAAACAGCGCGGCGGTCACCGCCAACAGACAAGCGGGAGTCAATGTACCGCCCACCCTATCACAGCCCACCAATCCGCCACCTTTTCCGGGGCGGTAGCCCCGCCGATAAAAACACGGCGGAAACAGACATTTCAAACGGAAAACGCTCACCTCCATACACCCCACGAGGAATCTGGACAGCATGGAACCCGAACTACACATCCTACCAGCTATTGTCTTCCTGCTCCTCTACCAGGAGCACGAACGCCGGCGCAGAAGACTATGGTGAGTACTGCACCTACGACACAGGGGAAGGGAGAGGAGAAAATATTACGGGCACACATACGCTACACACCCACCACCACCCTCACCCACTACAACACACACATCAATGCATAGCAATACATCACTGTTACAACCCCCAAACCCCCCGGAAGAATGCAAAGACAAAATTAACTGATCATAAACAGTTGAATATATTGTATTATCGGCATATAAAAATATCACACATTTAAAACTAATATATACATAAATATTAAATGTCCGATACTTTTAGCAGTCATTGTCTGTGGACCACTGGGCCCAAATCACATGGGCAAGGCTCACACAGGATACCTGACACCAACGGAGAGAACACTGCAGGGGCATCAGATAGAAAAACTACAGGCACCTCAGGGGGAAGGGGGGCACCTCAGCCACATGAGTACATGACGCCAGATCCACGAGGGGCCTCCATGGCCACTGTCCCATCCTGGGGAGTGCAAAGCCACAGTCTCTCAAGTCCATACAGTGGGTGGTTTGCCCACTGTCCCATCCTGGGGAGTGCAAAGCCACAGTCTCTCAAGTCCATACAGTGGGTGGTTTGCCCACTGTACCATCCTGGGGAGTGCAAAGCCACAGTCTCTCAAGTGGATGACAGTGTCCACTGGTTCTGGAGGGGGACTGGTGCCCAGAGTGCTTCGTGCAGCCCTGCCCGACACAGATGCAGCACTGCCCCTTCTGCCAATGGGCCAGCGGTGCTTGAGATGAAGGGCCCAGTTCAGCGGTTCTTGAGACGGCGGTGCCCAGCGGAGCTGTGCTTGAGATGAAGGGCCCAGTGCAGCGGTGCTTGAGATGGCGGTGCCCAGCGGAGCGGTGCTTGAGATGAAGGGCCCAGTGCAGCGGTGCTTGAGATGAAGGGCCCAGTTCAGCGGTTCTTGAGACGGCGGTGCCCAGCGGAGCGGTGCTTGAGACGGCGGTGCCCAGCGGAGCGGTGCTTGAGATGAAGGGCCCAGTGCATCGGTGCTTGAGATGAAGGGCCCAGTTCAGCGGTTCTTGAGACGGCGGTGCCCAGTGGAGCGGTGCTTGAGATGAAGGGCCCAGTGCAGCGGTGCTTGAGATGAAGGGCCCAGTTCAGCGGTTCTTGAGACGGCGGTGCCCAGCGGAGCTGTGCTTGAGATGAAGGGCCCAGTGCAGCGGTGCTTGAGATGGAGGGCCCAGTTCAGCGGTTCTTGAGACGGCGGTGCCCAGCGGAGCGGTGCTTGAGATGAAGGGCCCAGTGCAGCGGTGCTTGAGATGAAGGGCCCAGTTCAGCGGTTCTTGAGACGGCGGTGCCCAGCGGAGCGGTGCTTGAGACGGCGGTGCCCAGCGGAGCGGTGCTTGAGATGAAGGGCCCAGTGCAGCGGTGCTTGAGATGAAGGGCCCAGTTCAGCGGTTCTTGAGACGGCGGTGCCCAGCGGAGCGGTGCTTGAGATGAAGGGCCCAGTGCAGCGGTGCTTGAGATGAAGGGCCCAGTTCAGCGGTTCTAGAGACGGCGGTGCCCAGCGGAGCGGTGCTTGAGATGAAGGGCCCAGTGCAGCAGTGCTTGAGATGAAGGGCCCAGTGCAGCGGTGCTTGGGATGAAGGGCCCAGTTCAGCGGTTCTTGAGACGGCGGTGCCCAGCGGAGCAGTGCTTGAGATGAAGGGCCCAGCCGAGCGGTGCGTGCCCTGTTCAGCGGTCCTTGCCCTGTTCAGCGGTGCTTGCCTTGGCTGTCCTTGCCATGTTCAGCAGTGCTTGCCTTGGCGGTCCTTGCCCTGTTCAGCGGTGCTTGCCCTGTTCAGCGGCGCTTGCCTTGGCGGTCCTTGCCCTGTTCAGCGGTGCTTGCCTTGGCGGTCCTTGCCCTGTTCAGCGGTGCTTGCCCTGTTCAGCGGTGCTTGCCTTGGCGGTCCTTGCCATGTTCAGCAGTGCTTGCCTTGGCGGTCCTTGCCATGTTCAGCGGTCCTTGCCCTGTTCAGCGGTCCTTGCCCTGTTCAGCGGTGCTTGCCTTGGCGGTCCTTGCCCTGTTCAGCTGTGCTTGCCCTGTTCAGCGGTGCTTGCCTTGGCAGTCCTTGCCATGTTCAGCGGTCCTTGCCTTGGCGGTCCTTGCCCTGTTCAGCGGTGCTTGCCTTGGCAGTCCTTGCCCTGTTCAGCGGTGCTTGCCTTGGCGGTCCTTGCCCTGTTCAGCGGTGCTTGCCTTGGCGGTCCTTGCCATGTTCAGCGGTGCTTGCCTTGGCAGTCCTTGCCATGTTCAGCGGTGATTGAGTTGGCGCTCCTTGGTTGCCCAGCTGGTCTGTGGCTGGCGCTCCTTCATTTCCCAGCTGGGCTGTGGCTGGCGGGGCCCTCCTGGGCAGCTGGGCTGTGGCTGGCGGGGCCCTCCTGGGCTGCCGTACCGGGCCTCTGGGTGTCCTCCTGCACACCTGGGATGGGGCTGGTGGGGCCCTCCTGGGCAGCTGGCCTGCTGCCGGACTTGTCGGGCGTGCTGCCCTTCCCACCCTTCCCTGGTCGTCTGTGGCCCTTTCCCACCTTTGGCGGTGTGCCAGGTGGCACCCCACTTCCAGCCGGAGCCAGGGTAGGGATTTTGGTCCCTGGTGTCCTTGGCCTCTCGCGCCGGGCACTGGTCATTTTTGGGTGTTTTTCCGGCTGTTGGGTGGGTGGCTGCCTGCGTTTGTGTGGTTTGGAAGAGGGGGTGACAGACACACTGGGAGAGGACACAGGGGACGTGTAAATGGTAGTGGGGGTGGTGACTGCACGTGTGCGGAGTGTTCTGGTGGGTGTCCTGGTGATGGACGTAGTGGCTGAAGATGTTGTGCATGCAAGTGTGAGTGGAGACGTCACAGGGAGGGAGGAGGGAGACGAGGAGGAGGGGGACACAGTGGAGGCAGTGGGTGTTGCTGTGTCTGCATGTGGATGTTGCTTGTGTGAATCCTTGTGTGATGTGTGGTGCTTATGTCTGGATGAGCTTCCCTTGGGTGTTGAGGTGTGTGCAGGCTGGTCTGATGGTGTGTCTGGGATAGGCAGAGGTACAGGGGATTGGGTCTGGGTGGAGGAAGTTGGAGGGGGGAGGCTAGAGACAGGGACAATTGCTGCCGTCAGTGCTGAGACCAGAGCGTTGAACAATCGCTGATGGGCAGCCTGACCCGAATGAATGCCCTCCAGGTATGCATTACTCCGGTGCACCTCCCTTTCTACACCCTGGATGGCATTCAAAAGGGTAGACTGCCCAACAATGATGGTCCTCAGGAGGTCAATGACCTCCTCTCTGAGGGCAGCAGGGGTGACAGGGGCAGGGCCTGAGGTGCCTGGGGCGAAGGAGATGCCCCCCTTCCTGGGTGAGCGGGCACGGGGCAAACGCTGAGGGGCTGCTGGGAGGGCGGTGCTGGTGAGCTGGGTGGCGGCTGTACCTGTTGTTGCAGGGGGCACGGATGTTGCCGCCACCACAAGGGAGCTCCCTTCAGAGGACGAGTCGCTGCCACTGACATCAGCACGAGTCCCCGCTGTGGAGCTCCCCTCGCCCTCCGTCTCACTGGTGAAATCCGAGTCAGTTGCATGGCCCGCAATGGCCATGTGAGATGCAGCTCCCTCGTGCTCCGATGCCACTTCTCCTCCGCCTGATGATGCTAATGCACACATGAACAGGAAGACCACAAAAAAGGGGGGGAGGAGAAATAAAGACATGTTGAGTGCATGGATTACCGCTACCGTTGGCGGACAAGACAGACACAGAAGGCCCCTACACTACGCCGCGCACTTGGGCTCCACTACGCAATCCGTGGGACATGGCCTACAAGCCTATGGACGACAACTGCACACATAGATGACACAGGGCCATGGATACCTGTACTTGGCACCCTACAGAGGTGGGGGGCGGGGGCACAGGGCCATGCCTTACGGAGGGGCCTAGCCTACAGAAATCGCCCTGGCCTAGGGATACCCACAGCCCTCCTCCCCCACCCAGACACCACCACTGCGCGCAAAGTCAGCAGAATGTATTTGTACTCACCCCCTTGTGTCTGCTGTGATGTCCTCACGTGCCCATCCAAATCGGGGTAGGCCACCGCCAGGATCCGGGACATCAGGGGGGTCAATTGACGATTGGCACCCCTCCTACGTTGGGAGGCCATCCCCAGCAGAGCCTCCCCCGTCTTCCTGCTCCCGCGTCGGATGTCCTCCCACCTCTTCCGGCAGTGGGTGCCCCGTCTGTTGTGGACCCCCAGGGTCCGGACGTCCTTGGCGATGGCACGCCAAATCGCGACTTTCTGGTGGGCGCTGACCTATGTGACATGTACAGGGAGAGAAAAATTGTCATCACCTTCTGCATGCTCGATGTGAGTGGCCCCCATCCCCACCCTTGCCATGTGGCACATGCTCTCATCAGTCGTCTGATGCATGCCTCAATCGCTCCCCTCCCCACCATCTTTCAACCACCCGACTCAACCCAGGCATTGGCCACAAAGCATGGTCCCAGTGTACTTACCTGTTGGTCTGGAGGACCGTAGAGTAGCGCATACTGGGGGAGGACCCCATCCACGAGTTTCTCCAATTCTTCAGAAGTGAAGGCAGGGGCCCTTTCACCAGTCGCAGCAGCCATTGTCTCTTCCAGACCGAGGTCACAGCAGCACTTGCAGTGTAGGTCCTCTCCTGTGGAAGATCAGGTATCGAGTGATTAAGCTGTTAGAAAATGGCAGTCACGCCCGCAGCGGTGCGTACCGCGGCGGTGCGTACCGCCGGCGCACATCGTCATTGGCTCGTGAAACCCATAGGCTTCAATGTTAACCAATGCGGCTTTGCGCCGCGGTCTTCGACCGCCTACCGCCACGGTGTGCCACGCCAGCGCATTGACCTCACATCCCATTGTCACACTTCACAGGTCAGGCAGCCGCAATTTCAAGGGCCCACATGGCTTAAATTCTACTGCGTCACACATACCTAGGCCTTTCCTCAACACTCATACAAACCATTCAATACATAGTGAATCGTGTTGTGTGCAAGCTGTGGGAACGTACCTGTGGGTTGATTGACTCTGTGCTCGCTGTTGCCCTTCCTAGGCACCGTCCGCTGGGCAATGCGAGGAGATGGAGGAATCTTCCCGTGTACAGACCGCTGGTGGACCTGTAGACAATGGAGGAAAGACATGTCATACTGACATACAGGCTTGACCGAGCCACAATTCATGAACTGTGTGCCCAGCGAGAGGCAGACCTGATGTCACCCATCCGCCAACCCACAGGGATCCCCCCTCTAGTGCAGGTGCTGTCAGTACTCCATTTCTTAGCAAGTGGGTCATTTCAAACAACAGTGGCCATATCATCAGGGATGTCTCAACCTATGTTTTCCAAGGTGTTGTCCAGAGTATTGTCTGCCCTGCTGAAACACATGCGGAGCTACATCGTTTTCCCTGAGGTGGGGGATTTGCCTACAGTGAAGGGTGATTTCTATGCCCTTGGACATATCCCCAACATCATAGGTGCCATTGATAGGACACATGTTGCTTTGGTCCCCCCCAGCAGGAGTGAACAGGTGTACAGGAACAGGAAAAGTTATCATTCGATGAATGTACAGATGGTCTGTTTTGCAGACCAGTACATCTCCCATGTTAATGCCAAGTTCCCTGGCTCAGTGCATGACGCCTACATCCTGCGGAATAGCAGCATCCCGTATGTGATGGGTCTACTCCAGAGGCACCGGGTGTGGCTATTAGGGGACTCTGGTTACCCCAACCTGTCCTGGCTACTGACCCCAGTGAGGAATCCCAGGACGAGGGCAGAGGAACGCTACTATGAGGCCCATGGGCGGACTAGGAGGGTGATCGAACGCACCTTTGGCCTCCTGAAGGCCAGGTTCAGGTGCCTCCATATGACAGGTGGATCCCTAATGTACTCACCAAAGAAGGTGTGCCAGATCATCGTGGCCTGCTGTATGCTTCACAACCTGGCTTTGCGCCGCCAGGTGCCTTTTCTGCAGGAGGATGGTCCAGATGGTGGTGTTGTAGCAGCTGTGAAGCCTGTGGAGAGTGAAGAAGAGGAAGCCGAAGAGGACGACATAGACAACAGGAACACAGTAATAGAGCAATATTTTCAGTGACACACAGGTAAGAGTACACACCGGCATATTACATTTACTTAAAGACTCCTACCTCTCTACTGTCTGACTTTTTCCCCCAGTGTATGGTAACTGTGTTGTGACTTTCCCTTCCGTTTTCAGAGCTGTGGGCCCCACTGCGTGACATCTGCTTTGTTTCCCCATGGACTACAGCTGTGTGACTGCGGTTTGTTGGCATCACAATGTGAATACAAATTTTGGCACTGTCATGTCTAATCACAGACAGACTCCAGATTGTTTATGTGCAATAAGTGTGTTTATTCAAGTGCTCTAATTTGGATGGGTGGTTGCAAATCGGTGGGGGGTGATGGTGGAGGATTGTCCATGGCAGAGTCCAGACTATCAGGTTCACAGGTGCATTGTCCAAATGCCTGTAGGAAGTGGAGCAGGGGCAGTTTAAGGTTGGACAGGGTGACAATGTGGGACAGTGGGATGACAATCAGGGCGGTATCCTTTGCTGGCGGGGGTCTTGACTGTGATTACGTTTTCCAGAGGATTGCAGCGTACATGCGGCTTTCCGCCTCTCTATGCATTGTTAAGGTGAGAATGGTAGCAATTCTATTTATTAGTAGACGCTCTACTAACATACAGTGAGTTATTGCTCACATCATCCACCTCGTGATACTAGATTTACCTGACTTTTAAATACATCTTATTTCTAATTAGTGATTTCACATGATTATCTATTATTTGTTTAACACGGTTAAATACACCTGATGACTTTTTCTTAGTCAGCAATTTACCTGGTTATATCACATGTGTTACGATTGTTATATCAAGCATATTTTAGATTACTACTTCCAAGCCTGGTATATTTCAATGTTTGACTTTATTTCCTTACAGAACATGTCTAATTCATTATTGAAATCATAAATGTTTGCCTTATCTTTAACGGTATGATTGCTCATTTTTCTTATAATTTCTTATCTTTATCTCTCTTTGCTAAGCACTGTTTTATTTTATTTTATATTCACATTTTTATATCCTTTTGGGTAACTTTTGAACTCGATGTACTAGGGCACCATTACGTTTATCTGACATTAACCTCCTTTTGTATTTTTCCTTTAAACTAGAATGACACTAGTTGAATGACCCCTGGTTACTGTTTTGGCCTTATTAACTCTTGCTGCTTTCACAGACTTCTTTTTTCCATAACATCACAGATCTTGACAAATCATAGACTTTGTAGCACGTTTGGTATCTGATCTCTTCATGTTCTTTTCGTCTTAATTCTGTTGTAAAAGTCTAGCCTTGAACCCCACTCCATTCACTCACTAACTCGCTTCATGCCTGGTTTCAGTAATCTTTCCGACTCTGGACAATCACATCAGAAATCTTTCCGCTCGGGATCCTTCGTTTGGCTCACCATTTGGTGGTGTCTGATGGTGTTCATTCTCTTTTCATTATATCAGACCAACCTTATTAGAGACATTGATCTTTTCTTTCTTTTTCAGCCTTGAGAAAGCCCCGGCGCATATAGCCAGAGGGGGCAAAACACGTGTCGGCTGATCTTTCCTTTGTTTCTGTCATCGCTTTGGACAATACTTTTGCTTTGAACAAAAACATTTGTTAAATAATATGGAATCAACACGTTTAGTCTGTACAACAATGAAATAAAAATTTGAAAAAATTTGATAACGTCAAGAACCGTTTTGAGTGGGACTTTACCTATTTTTTGTACCAACCACAGAGGTCCCTAAATAAACATATGCTCCACCTTCAAGTAGCTTGGCACAAAATAGTCAGGCATTACTTAGAATCAATGTGTAAACTACTTACACTGTACTCAAATGGCAATAAAGTGAAAACATAAGAAAAGAAAACTAGAGTAAATATCAACAAATAAAAAGATACCGAAATAACAATCTAATAAGTAGAATCGAGATATGAGTTTGAATGAAAAATAGCACAGATATATGAATTTGAATTAGGAATAGCACCAAAAAGCGCAAAGCACCAAAAACATTTCTCTGATTGTGCTAGACTGGGTAAAATTTAAGAGTTATGACTGACCGCTATGAAGTATGGGTCAGATACAGGGGCCAGGGTCATCCTGGTGGAAAGCTCACTTTCAGACTTAGAAACCTTTATGGAGAAAAAGTTCTTGTTGATGAGGCTTATGTGGGGCAAGCTGCAAGCAGAATCCCAAGCAGGACTCAGTGAAGGCTGGCTGTTGAAAAATGGGATTTCAGTGCAACCATTGACAAAGGTAGGAAAGCACCTAGTGGGCAAAGTCTGAAGTCCATACCCAGAAAGGCCTTCTATGCTACTCAGCATAGGTCCTGATGAGGTCCTTTACATTTGGACTTAGACATTTTCCTGGGAGTCAGATTTCCTTCAGTGGGACAAACCAGCAAATTGAGGCCGACAAGCAATCTGATGGCAGCAGCTGTGACTTCAATGGTGACTCTTCACCACTTAACCAGTGCTAAGGTGCTGGCGCTCTCTCCTTTAAACCTAGTTACATTTCTTACACACAACTGGCCTATTTAATTTACTGGTAAGTTTCTAGTATGTGGTACTACATGTACCAAGGGGCTGTAAATTAAATGTTACTGGTAGGCCTGCAACAATTATTGTGCTACCCACTTTAGTAGACTTTTAAACAAGTGTCAGGGCTACTATTAAAATGTGTGTGCAGTTTTAAGTTGCCATTTGGACCTGGCAAAATAAACCTTTGCCAGTCCTACACCTTTATTTGTAATACATATAAGTCCCCCTCAGAGTAGGCCATAAAATAACTCATAGGGCAGGGTTAAGTGCAATTAAAAAGCTGGACATGTACTCTTAAGTTTTATCCATCGTGGTGGTGAAAAACCAGAGGATAACATTGGGTTTCCTTATTACATTTAATAAGTGGTAACTTTCAATTGAGAGCAGGTAGACAGGTGAGTTTGATGTATACAGAATTGTAAATGAAAGCCCTCTTTAATGATATGTCAGATTTATAGTCACAATTCTAAACATGCCACTTTGAGAAAGTTAGCATTTTCTTGCCCTAATCATTTGGTGTCTGCAGTCTGTCCCTGAGTCACATGACTAGTTGTAGCTTGCAGGTGGTCTTTGTGCATTGCTCGCAGACAGTGAAAGAGAAGATAGGTGTTGACAGGATGGGTCACTCTGAGTTGATGAGGGGGAGGAGCTTTCACCTACCACAATTGGTCATCACAAAGGCTGTGTCGGAGCACAAGGGGTTTGATGCTAGTCTTTTGTGACCTCAGACAGGCTGGGACTCGATCAAGGAAGAAGGAGATGTCTAACACCTCAGGAGGTGAAAACCCCCAGAACCTTCTCCTATTTCAAAGTGGGCACTAGGTATACATACTGAAACCAACTCTTCAGAACACATCTGGATCCTGAGTAAATGCACTGCAAGAAGGACTAGCACTCTGCTGTTCTGCTGCCTGCTGACCTGCTGTCTGAGTGAAGGACTGGACTTGCGTCTTGTATTCAAGACCAGCAGAGTGACTCCATGGACTAGTTGGCTGGTCTGCTGACCAGAACCCCAGGGGCAAAAGGCTCAAACCACCTTGAAAGAAGCATCAGGACTTTGACAGCTGTGAGTCCCGCCCTCCCAAGTGGTGCCACTCCAGTCCTGGTCCCTTTAACATGGGCTTTAAAGGAGCTCTGCTAGCCCATTTGAAGTCCTGGCAGATCCGATGCAGCACAATGCATCACCTCCAGAAACTCTGCATCGAAGCTGCTCTGTGATTCATCATTTCACAGAATTCAACATCGGAACTGCTGTGCCATGCATCCCCAACCCAGGACTTCACAACGCCTCCCACAACTTAATCAAAACTACCGCTGCATGCTGCATCCTCAATGCAGGTTTTCGCATCGCAAGTCCCTGGTCAACCTCAACAAGCACAGGAATTCATATTACAGCCTCCAGCCCAGGACCTCACAGTGCCTCAGCTGTGGAACACATCTGAGATTCAGGACCTTGCAGCACCTCACAACTAGAATTAAGATACTCTCATTCAGTGAACCTAACTATGTCCCTGTAGCCAGCCACGCTTCATTAACTTCAGTCTGAACTTGTGACTTTGTCATGGCCTGGCACGAACAAATAATCAAAGATAATCACAGTTGGCGCTTTTTACTGTTTGGCACTATTTTCACATGAGTCTTTATAATTGCCTATCTCTGGTTTTACTGGATGGATTTTTGTTGTTATAGCCTTCACCTAAATTATTTATTAAATATGTTATGTCTATCACTTACATCTGTAACATCTGTAACATGGTGCAGGCACAGGGGTAAATGCAAACTTTACATGAGCGAGCTGGCACTGTAGGTATCAAATTGCTCGCTGAGTAGATAAACAATTGCATGTGGCTATTATGCTCTCAGGAACAATTGAATAATCTGACCCCTATTAGTTCTCTAGAAAATAGCAGACATTCTTATACATGTACCTCTTGCTATTATATACAAGTGTAACTACAACATTGTACCACTTTCAGCCTTGCTTTTTTATATACAAATTTACAAAACATTCATTAACTTTCAGTGGAGTTGAGTTTTATAATATAAATAATGGTAATAACTCCAACAACAATGGTGATTTTTGACCTCAACATTTGATGTTTAATGTTTATGTCATGTGTATGGTCACAAGTATTTCATTGGAAGGTTTCATTCATAATCATAATGTCACTTGAACAGACTTTTATATTTTTTTAACCTTTTTCCTGCATAAGATATTTTTAGAGGAATCTGATAATACCACCACCTGAATCATTTGTGGTGGAACATTAACAATATTGTGGAAATGTTGAGGATGCATGCATAATAAGTTCCTTAGTCACTAACACTTTGATTGGGGCACTGCTGGTTTGTGTGCGCTTTGTCTCTCAAAGAATTTGTTTATAGACACTGACACCTACTTATATGCTCAAGGAGCAATTTAGCAATTTGGTGGTTTTAAAGGGGAAGCAAACAGGTGTGCAGCCCTTTCTTTCATACCTGTTGTGTCTCATGTACAAATTCCATTTTCTGATATGCAGCAGGTTCAAAACCTCTGACAAACTATTTCACAAAATATCAACTGACTCTGTCCAATTTCTTCAGAAAAGCTTTAAATTTAGAAGTTACTTCTCCCAGAAATATTTTACTACCCTGCGATTTTTAAATTATGTTTTCAAGTTGCATAGTAAGACTTTTGCCATACCTTCCAAAACTGTTATCTTATCTTCCATTGAGAGGCATTTAACCGTAAAATTGCTTCAAACATATTGTTGATATTGAATATCATGTCTAAAGATAGAGGTGTCCGGGATATCGTAGGCCTTTTTTACTTTGTTAATAAAAGTCAAGTATGTAATTCTGTTTTATTTACTTTTGTAGTATAAAATATCAGCAGGAGGTATTCTAATACATACATTTTTAATTTTTTTAAGTGACTGTTTTACCGTTAACTAGTTATTTTATTTATTTATTATGTCAATTATTTCAATATTTTTCAAACTGTAAAATACTTTTTTCATTATTTGTAATAAATAACATTTGCAATGACGTGTTTGTGTTTATTATGTTTTAAATAGTTTAATTATTGTTATTTTTTAAAATTTTATGTTGAGCTTATATGGAAGTACGATTAGTAGCGTTTCGATTTTTTTAAATTTTAATACAAAATGTAGTTCTTAATCATTGGTAACACTTTTTATTATTTTGGAGAATTATATGTTTAAATATTTCCTAAAGAGTTTGTATATTTTTCTGTATTTGGTTATAGCTTTTAAATTGTTTATATATGAAGTAGTTTTTTTTTTTAATTTGAATTCATTTGTTATGTGTTGTAGAGTTATTTATCATTTTCTTTTTCTTCAAACATATTTTGTATTAATATTTGTTCATGTTTCACTAAGTTGTATATATTGTGAATTCAAAATATATATATTTTTAATTATAAATTAGCACATTCTTAATTAATAATATATTGTGTTTGGTATGATTTTAGTGCTCATTATATCTATTTTGTTTGTTTTTTATATATAGGTGGACATTTAATTGGTTAGTTTTTATGTAACTGAGGATCAGAAATAGTAAATGTGATTATTCTTAAATCCTGCATTTTATTCTACTGCTGGTCAGGTTAGATTGAGAATAGCAAATAAATTATTGCCCTTCTGAAGTTCAACACATTCTCTACTGTTGCCCATTTTAGTGGAAATAGTAAATCTGAACCCTTCAAAGCCCCACACCTTCCCTACCTTTGATCAGGTCAGAGTGGCTATTGTAAATATAACCCCTCTGAATTCAAACATATTCCCTATTGTTGATAAATTGGAGCTGGAATAACAACTCTTACCCCTCCAAACTCCAACATTCTCCCAACTGTTGTTTAGGATGGATTGGGACTGGGATTTGTAAATCTGATTTCCTCAAAGACCAACACTTTACCTACTGTTGCTTAGGTTAAGATTAAAATCTGACTTTACCAGCATACAACAATTACCCCAAGTTTATTGGTTGTGGAGTGGAAATAGTAAATCTGACCCTTCCAAAGATCAACACTTCCCCTACTGTTGCTCCATTTGGACTGGGAATAGTAAACTCTACCTCTCCAAAGTCCACCACCGTTCTCACTGTTGTTCAGGGTGAGAATAGTAAATGTGATTTTCCTTGATATGTGGGTTTCACCAAATTTTTAATAGTATATTTTTTCATGTGTATTTTAACGTTTATTAAATTGGGTGCAGAATTGTAAATATTTCCCTCCATATAGACATGTAAAATATATTTGTATTAAAATTTGCTGGATTTTAGTGACATTAATTGCAAGAAAGTACCTCTTTTTGTGAGGCCACCATTATTTTTTGCTTATTATTATTTCGGGCTTTTGAACTCTGCACACCGGGCCACTGCTGTTCATGTCCCATTGTATATTCCCGGATTCTTAAAATGTAGTAAAAGTGGCCAACTCCTAATTGGCTTACATAACTTTCCAGTAACGCTTTAGATAAATAGGGCTGCTGAAATTACGCAGATTGTACCTCGCATAATTGCTCATTTGTTGCATTTGCCACACATTCCATCATCTGCTGCATATTCTGAAGATTTTAACAAAAAAATTGTTTCAAGATCAAACGGTTCAAAAGTTAGTAAAAACACAGAGACCCATGTTGCTGCACAGTGGAAGGCTCTTTTCAAAGGTTGACTGGTCAAACTTCTGTAGCTTATTGCTATATTTGAGGGCAAAAGTGGTACTAATGAGGTGTGCAGGCACTGTTAGCAAGTATAAAAATGACAAAATAATGAAGTTATACTATCACAAAATCTGCCTCATTATGCAGCATAATTTGCCTTTTCTTGCTTCATAATTTAAATCCTGCTATATATTTCGACTCTCCCCTGCCGCATAAGGCCGTGGCCCTGACTACAAGGTTTAGGAAAATTCACCAGTGGCATGGAATGGTTGAATGCTGTAGTGGACTGTAGCAAATGTTGTGCCATCCAACAAAGAAAACATGGCTGGAGGCCCATTTGTGTAGCCTGACTTCTGCAGCTTTTCAACCCCTGTATATCACCACTGAGTAGGCCTTGTGCCTATAAGGTATAGTGCCTAGTATTCAAAATTGGTAAATCCAAGAATTTAGTACTGACATAGTCCACAGTGCTATTTTTAATGGTATAAACCTATGAGAAAAGCTCAAGGTCAGAAACAAATTATAACTATGCTACCTCTGTTTTGGGAGAAGATATCAGCATAATTCAAACACTGTTTTTAATGTTTATCAAACATCCAATTCAGTGTTAAATATTTAGGAAAAGTTGGTTTCAAAATCTTAGGCTCTGATTAGATCTTGGTGGAAGGGGAACTTCATCACATCGGCAATGGAGTTCCCTCTTTGCCAAAGCTTTGGTCCGCCTGCCCAAGTTAAATTAGGTGACCATGGTTTGATGAAGGCATTGACTACTCCATCTCCACTGAGGTCAAACTTTTCTGATGGCCCAAAGGAATAAGGGCTGTCAGACAACTGGCTATCTATCAGCCCACCTAATTTAGATGAATGGACATATAACCATTTTTCAATGTCTGTCACGACCAGTAAAAAACTTTGTAATAAGGGGTTCTGAAAAAGTGCTCAATACCCCCCCTTGCCATGGGAGGAAAGTGGGATTTTCTTTTTTTAAATAAAAAAGTAATGAAAAACAATGCCCATTTTGGGGGGACATTGTTTTTTTATTTTCAAAAGAATCCTTCTTTTGAAATTAAAAGAAAATGTAATTTTATTGTATGGCTCCATCATGTTTGAAGGAGCCATCTGGCAATGTTACAATGCATTGGCAGAAACTCCCTTGATGGTGGTTGATGCTTGACGTATCCTCTGGGCTGATGGACATTGGCACCTCCAGAAGGGCAACAGAGTAATTTGATGGGTCATCTTGGAGAAAGACGGGATAATCAACCAAATCCTCCCTTTATACTTTGTATGCCTGAACCTCAAGTTGGCTCATTAGTATTTGCTTGCTTGCAGATAGTCATTCAGTGTTCCCCTTAATGAGGTGTAAAAACTGCTCCACAAGCAGAAACAATCGTTTAGGCCTGTTGACATGGAGACCTGGATATGAGGTATCTGACACATATCAGTTCAGGGGCAGCTGATAATGGTTCAGGAAGGGTGAGACCTACCCTTTTATAGTTAAGTGTAAAGGGAGAGATAGGGGCAAGACTCCTTTGACCCCTGGGCTCTCTGTAGCTAGTGTGGCACCCGCCTCATGTGAAGAAGAGCTGGTCCCACAACTAGTTTGGTGTAAGTGAGAAGAGGGTTGCTCAGTTCCCTAAACACACACCTGGATGGCACATAAACTACCTCCAAGGGCAGATGGGTATGCCATCTTGGATTTTTATTAGAATGAAGTAGAAGTGGGAGGGTTTAAACTTGGAGACCTTTTTATTAGTTAGGAAGTGTCCAGAAGGCACCCCAACCCACTGCTAGTGAAACCTACAAAACTGGCACATCACCCACAGTTCACATTCTGGACCTGTGAATGGACAAAATAAGTTAGGACTTGCTGTTTGAGATCTGAGGGGCTGGACCTGCTCTCACTAGGACTAAGAGTTAGACTCCAAAGATAAGTTGGCTGACCTGTTTTGCTTCGAGAACACAAGAAGATGCAATAGACCTTTCCTAAAGTGCCCATTTGGCCAGTGGCAACCTGAACCAGATTTTGCTAGTGGCCTCTGCTGTAGTGAGCTCTGGCCCCTAACTTCTGTCTGTGAGCTTGTGGGAAGCATGTAGGGATCCTTAGAAGTGCCCAGGAGGAGCAGCTCCAGAAACTTTGAGAAGTTGAGACCTAGAAAAGGTTTAGAATATCAAGACCTCTGGAGTTTCAGCAACGCCTTGGGCTACAGAGGCAGATTACAAGAGGACTTAGGGTCTGATTTCAAGTAAGCTGGTCTATAGAACCCACTGGTATGACTGCTGCATCGTTGGCGCTCCAACTGCTAGATTAAGATTGCTGCTGCTCGTACTGCCAGGAGACTGTCACCACCTCCAGGATTGAGAGTGCTGAGGGCACCGTCTGGCTGGCAGCATTGGCCTCAGCTCTCCCTGAGAGCTGAGGCCAATGCTGCCGCAGTGGCGGATACATTCTAACACGGCGGTGGAGGACCACCATCTTGGCAGCAGCTTCCCCACTGCCATAATGAAGGTGTGGTGGTCCGACATGGGATCCTGCCATTGAAAAGGCTGGCAGAAAGTGAAGTCATGGTTAGCACAGGAGTGCCAAATTCAGCAACTTTAATTGGATTTTAGTTGTTTTTATGTCATTTTTCTCATTACATTTTTCTCTCCTCTTACAAATTGGTTGTGAAATTTTTACTGTATTGTATTTTGAATTTTTAACTGTTTTGTTACTACTAACAAGCTAAGCCTGTCTGCTCTGTGCAATAGTTATCAGGATGTTGGACCCAGGTTTAAATTATTTAACTTAGTATAACCCTGATAAGTTGAGAGTCCTATTGCTTGTGGTGGGCGTACATCCACCCCAATTAATAACCCACTTTAACACACTGATGTTTGTGAATATTTTTAGATGTTGCTATTTAAATTGTGTTTATTGCTTTTTATTTCATTAAACATTTTAGATATATATTTTGTAGTTTAATTTGTAATTATATACTTACTTTAAATTTATATTTTCATTTTACATATTTAAATTTTTGTGTTTTATTGCTTGATGAATTTTAATCATAGTAAAATATGTTTAATGTGTATAAATAATGTTTTACTATCAATAAATATACACATATATTATATATTTAAAAATGTAAATTAGTACTGCTTTCTTGTTATTTAATGATCCTATTGTGAGTAGTGTATATATTAATTTTGGAATTCGTTATATTAGATTAAGTTATGAAATGCAGCTATAGCTTTTCTTTGTTTTTATAGATAGATATTTTTGACATTTACTTTTAGTAACTAACTTACATTTTTAAAGCTATTATAATAGTAAATATTTTACCACTCCATTTTGTGTCTCATATTTGTGTTCACATCAAAAGCATGTAATTCAAAATATTTTCCTTGATATTTTCCTATCGCAATAGTTTTGGCCTTCATATTTAGGGCCGCATGGTATTTTTTGCCATTTACTTTTTGTAACTAATTTACATTTTTAAAGGTATTCTAATAGTAAATATTTTTCCACTACATTTTGTGTCTCATATTTTTGTTCTTCACATCGCAAGAATGTAATACAAAAATGTCGTCCTTCATATTTTTGTATCGCAATATTTTTGGCCTTGATATTTAGGGTCTCATTTACAAGGCCTGTGCCACAGGGCGGCGCAGCAAGTGCCTTGCTGCACCACCCTGAGCCACCAGGAGAGGGCAGAAGTGTGCCCTATCGACAAGATATGGCACATTTCTGTTCTCTCCCATGCGCTGGTGCACAATGTGCTGCCTTGCGCCAACGCAGGCACTTTTGCACCATGGTGCCAGGGTGCCTGCGTTGTGATGATGATTGTTTTTGTGTAGGAAAGGACACCTTCCTGCACAAAAACAATAATAAGAGGTGTATTCCTCTTTCTATGTGTGATGCAGAATGCAGCACACGTAAAAAGAGGAAAAACGAGGATAAATAAAGAAATTTCCCCCCGTTTCATCACTCTTATGCCACCCCTGAGGTGGCGAAGGAATCTGAAGTATTCCCAAACTTGTGTAAATCTGGGAATGCATCAGATTCCTTTTGGTTCCATGGGTGTGCTTGGAAGATACCAAGCAACACCCATCGAACGCCCCTGTCACACAGTGTTGTGCGTGTAACGGGTCCATATTTACAAAGCCATGAAAAGCCATGCAAGGTGGCTTTGCGTGGCCTTGTAAATATGGGCTGGCACACTAAACTACCAGGGCGTCAAAAAAGTTGACGCTCCGGTGGCGCAGAGTGCTGCTAGAGCCTCATAAATTAGGCCCTACATCATAGAATCCCAAGATATATTCTATTTAACTGCATTGTGCCTTTTGCATAGATGACTTCCGTCCTTCATGTATTATTTGTCTTGTGGTCAAAATAACTGACTTAGGGGGTCATTACAACCCTGGCGGACGGTGTTAAAGCTGCAGTAATACCGCAAACAGGCCGGCGGACAAAAAAAGGGAATTATGACCCTGGCGGAAACCGCCAACAAAGACAGCCACTTTAACACACCGCCCGCCACGGCGGTACAGACAAGCAGCGCCCACACTATTACAACCCGCCAATCCGCCACCTTTTCCGGGGTGGATTCACCGTGGATAAAAACACGGCGGAAACAGCTTTTGCTATGGGAAAACGCTCACCTCAACACATCCCACGAGGAACGAGGACACCATGGACCCCGAACTCCAAATACTCCCTGCGCTTGTTTTTCTGCTCCTTTACGACCAACAGCTACATAGGTGCATAGGTGCAGAAGATACCGGTGAGTACAGCACCTACGACACGGGGGAGGCAAAAGTTAGGGGGACACCCACCAAACACCCACACCCCCGCCCTCGCATATCACAATATACACACCAATACAGTCACAAAAATAACAGTAACAACCCACAATCCCCCCGGAAGAATGAAAACACAAAGCCAAATTCGGGCAAACATTGTAATGTGCCAATATACATGTAAAAAAAAAAATACAGATATATAAATTTCGAAATCACTCTTATTTACACATACAATCCGAGAAGTAGTGCAGATATGTACACAACAACGTCCGTGCACCAACAGTCAAAAAATGCATCGGCGAGGCCCACAATAGATACCTGACCAAAATCGGAGAGAACACTGCCGGGCCATCAGATAGAAATAAAACAGGCACCTCAGGGGGAAGGGAAGGGTGGGCACCTCAGCCAGATGAATGCGAAGCCAGATCCACGACGGGGCTCCATGCCCATTGAAGTATCCTGGGGAGCGCAAAGCCACAGTCTCTCAAGTCTATACAGTGGGTGGGGTGCCCACTGTGCCATCCTGGAGAGTGCAAAGCAACAGTCTCTCAAGTCTCTACAGTGGGTGGGTTGCCCACTGTGCCATCCTGGGGAGTGCAAAGCCACAGTCTCTCAAGTCTCTACAGTGGGGGGTTTGCCCACTGTGCCATCCTGGGGAGTGCAAAGCCACAGTCTCTACAGGGGGTGGTTTGCCCACTGGACCATCCTGGGGAGTGCAAAGCCACAGTCTCTCAAGTAGATGCAGGTCTCCAGTGGTTCTGGAGGGGGACTGGTGCCCAGACTGGATGAGTCTCCACGTGAAAGTACCTGTCCTGTCACTGTCCCAGCTGCACATGGGATAAGGATATCTGATGTGGCGGTCCATTCATTCCTACACGGTGCATGCCCTGTTCAGCAGTGCTTTGACATGGCGGTCTTTGCCCTGTTCAGCGGTGCTTTGACATGGCGGTTCTGGACTGTTCAGCGGTGCTTAGCCATGGCGGTTCAGGAGAGTTCAGCGGTGCTTTGCCATGGCGGTTCAGGACAGTTCAGCGGTGCTTTGCCATGGCGGTCTTTGCCCTGTTCAGCGGTGCTTTGCCATGGCGGTTCAGGACAGTTCAGCAGTGCTTGCCATGGCGGTCTTTGCCCTGTTCAGCGGTGCTTTGCCATGGCGGTTCAGGACAGTTCAGCGGTGCTTTGCTATGGCGGTTCTGGACAGTTCAGCGGTGCTTTGCCATGGCGGTTCAGGACAGTTCAGCGGTGCTTTGCCATGGCGGTTCTGGACAGTTCAGCGGGGTTCTGGACAGTTCAGCGGTGCTTTGCCATGGCGTTTTCAGGACAGTTCAGCGGTGCTTTGCCATGGCGGTCTTTGGCCTGTTCAGCGGTGCTTTGCTATGGCGGTTCAGGACAGTTCAGCGGTGCTTTGCCATGGCGGTCTTTGCCCTGTTCAGCGGTGCTTTGACATGGCGGTTCTGGACTGTTCAGCGGTGCTTAGCCATGGCGGTTCAGGAGAGTTCAGCGGTGCTTTGCCATGGCGGTTCAGGACAGTTCAGCGGTGCTTTGCCATGGCGGTCTTTGCCCTGTTCAGCGGTGCTTTGCCATGGCGGTTCAGGACAGTTCAGCAGTGCTTTGCCATGGCGGTCTTTGCCCTGTTCAGCGGTGCTTTGCCATGGCGGTTCAGGACAGTTCAGCGGTGCTTTGCTATGGCGGTTCTGGACAGTTCAGCGGTGCTTTGCCATGGCGGTTCAGGACAGTTCAGCGGTGCTTTGCCATGGCGGTTCTGGACAGTTCAGCAGGGTTCTGGACAGTTCAGCGGTGCTTTGCCATGGCGTTTTCAGGACAGTTCAGCGGTGCTTTGCCATGGCGGTCTTTGGCCTGTTCAGCGGTGCTTTGCTATGGCGGTTCAGGACAGTTCAGCGGTGCTTTGCCATGGCGGTCTTTGCCCTGTTCAGCGGTGCTTTGCCATGGCGGTTCAGGACAGTTCAGCAGTGCTTTGCCATGGCGGTTCAGGACAGTTCAGCGGTGCTTTGCCATGGCGGTTCTGGACAGTTCAGCGGTGCTTTGCCATGGCGGTTCAGGACAGTTCAGCGGTGCTTTGCCATGGCGGTTCTGGACAGTTCAGCGGTGCTTTGCCATGGCGGTTCAGGACAGTTCAGCAGTGCTTTGCCATGGCGGTTCTAGACAGTTTAGCGGTGCTTTGCCATGGCGGTTCAGGACTGTTCAGCGGTGCTTTGACATGGCGGTTCTGATACGGACATTGGTGTGTGGCATGACGATCTCTACACTGGACATTGGTGTGTGGCATGACGATCTCCACACGGGACATTGGTGTGTGGCATGACGATCTCTACACTGGACATTGGTGTGTGGCATGATGATCTCCACACTGGACATTGGTGTGTGGCATGACGATCTCTACACTGGACATTGGTGTGTGGCATGACGATCTCCACACTGGACATTGGTGTGTGGCATGACGTTCCATCATTGCCCAGCGGGGCTGTGGCATCCTGGCCCCTCCTGGGCTGTGACTCCGGCGGTGGTTTCTGAACCAGTAACGATACTTGTGCCCTCCTGGGCTGTGACTCCGGCGGTGGTTTCTGGACCAGTAACGATACTTGTGCCCTCCTGGGCTGTGACTCCGGCTGTGGTCTCCTGACCAGTGACGATACTTGGGCCCTCCTGGGCTGTGACTCCGGCGGTGATTTCTGGACCAGTAACGATACTTGTGCCCTCCTGGGCTGTGACTCCGGCCGTCTTCTTGCTGCAGCGGCGAATGTCCTCCCATCTCTTACGGCAGTGGGTGCCCGGTCTCTGATGGGCCCCCAGGGTCTGGACCTCCTTGGCGATGGCACACCAAATGTCCCTCTTCTGGTGGGCGCTGACCTACATGACATGCACAAGGAAAGAGGAACAGTCATTACCAACTGCACCGTCAATGTGAGTGGCCCCCTCCCTACTCTGCCCATGTGGCCCATTCATTCCCATGCATAACTGATCTATGTACTCTGCCCCCTTCCCTCTTCCACCCAGCCCTCTCCACCGAGGGCTAGCCCATACAACGTGCTCCCTGTGTACTAACCTGTTGGTCTGTAGGACCGTAGAGTAGCGTGTACTGGGGGAGGACCCCATCCACAGGTTTCTCCAACTCCTGTGCAGTGAAGGCAGGGGCCCTTTCCCCAGACGCAGCAGCCATCGTCGCTTCCAGACCGAGGTCACAGCAGCACTAGCAGTGTAGGTCCTCTCCTGTCAAAGGTCAGGTATCTAGTGATTGAACAGATAGAAAATGGCGGTGACGTCCGCGGCGGTGACGTTTGCGGCGGTGCGCATCATCACCACCGGCGCACCTGTTCATTGGCTCCTGGTACCCATAGGGTCCAATGTTAGCCAATGCAGCATTGCGCAGCGGTGTACGACCGCCTACCGCGACGGTGTGCAATGCCAGCGCAGTTACCCCACAATCCCATTGTCCCAGTTTAGAGGTCAGGCAGCCACCATTTCAGGGGCCCACATGGCTTCATTTAACACTGCGTCACGCATAGCTAGGCCTATACTCAACACACATACAGGAAGGGGTTTTGTCTGGTGTAGTCTTGTGTGTAACTGTGGGTACATACCTGGATGAATAGTGACTGGTTCTTCGCTGTTGTCCTTCTTAGGCACCGTCAGCTGGGACATATGAGAAGATGGTGGAATCCTCCGGTGTATCGACCGCTGGTGGACCTGTTGACAATGGAAGAAAGACATATCATCGTCACCTACCGGTTTGACCGTGCCACTATCCAGGAACTATGTAACCAGTTGGAGCCAGACCTGATGTCACCGATCCGCCATCCGACTGGAATCCCCCCTGACGTGCAGGTGCTGTCAGTGCTCCATTTCCTTGCAAGTGTGTCTTTTCAGACAACAGTGGCCATGGCATCAGGGATGTCCCAGCCTATGTTTTCCAACGTGTTGTCCAGAGTGTTGTCTGCCCTGCTGAAACACGTAAGGAGATACATCATTTTCCCTGAGGTGGAGGATTTGCTTACAGTGAAAGGTGACTTCTATGCCCTTGTACATATCCCGAACATCGTAGGTACCATTGATGGGACCCATGTAGCTCTGGTCCCCCCCACAGGAGTGAACAGGTGTACAGGAACAGGAAGAATTATCATTCGATGAATGTGCAGATGGTTTGTTTGGCAGACCAGTACATCTCGCAGGTAAATGCTATGTTCCCTGGCTCTGTGCATGACGTCTACATCCTGCGGAATAGCAGCATCCCTGATATGATGGGTCAACTCCAGAGGCACCGTGTATGGCTATTGGGTGACTCTGGTTACCCCAACCTGTCATGGCTATTGACCCCAGTGAGGAATCCCAGGACCAGGGCAGAGGAACGGTACAATGATGCCCATGGGTGGACTAGGAGGGTGGACGAATGCACCTTCGGCCTCCTTAAGGCCAGGTTCAGGTGCCTCCATATGACAGGTGGATCCCTATTCTACTTACCGAAGAAGGTGTGCGACATCATCATCGCCTGCTCAATGCTCCATAATTTAGCATTGCGACGCTAGGTGCCTTTTCTGCAGGAGGATGATCCAGATGACGGTGGTGTGGCAGCTGTGGAGCCTGTGGAGCAAGTGGACAGTGATGAGGATGAAGCGGAGGATGAAGAAAACGACAACAGGGAGTCAGTCATACAGCAATATTTCCAGTGACACACAGGTGAGAAAATTTTCTGGTTTAACATTACATTAACTTTCACACGTCTACATCTATCCTGTACCTCCATTTCACTCACTATTTGTTAATTGAGTTGTACCCTTCCATTTCAGTTTCACAGGTGTGGTTACCTACGTGTCAACTGCTTGCATCGTTGAAGGGCTTGTGATGTGTGACATTGGTATGTTAGCCTTACAATGGGTAACCCATTATGACACTGTAATTGATAAGACAAAGTTCCAAATCATAGACTGACTCAAGATTTTTTTGGCTTTCAAGGGTGTTTATTTAAGTGCTAAAAAATTCAAGGAAGGTTGTAAAATGTGGATGGGTAATGGTGGAGGAATGTCCATGGCAGAGTCCAGTCTATTAGTCTCACAGGTGCATTGCCCATATGGGCATAGGAAGTGGAGCTGGGGCAGTTCCAATCTGGACAGGGTGACAAAGTGGGACGGGGGGGACAATCAGGGTGGTCTTATTTCCTGGCGGTGGTCTTGCCATCTTGCTCTGTCCTGTTCCTGGATCTCAGGGCCCACTTGCGTGGTGGTTGTCTGTCTTCAGGGGATGGGGTGCTGGTGTGTTGGTCCTCTGGTGGGGCGTCCTGTCCACTAGCGCCGGCGGAGGTGGTGGGCAGTTCATCGTCCATGCTAGTGTCAGGGGCCCCTTGGAGTGCCACGGTGTCCCTCAAGGTCTTTTGACTGTCCGTCAGCACCCCTACGATGGTGCCCAGGGCGGAGCTGATGGTCCTGAGCTCCTCCCTGATCCCCAAATACAGTTCGTCCTGCAGACGCAGGGTCTCCTGCAACTTGTCCAGGACCGTCGCCATCGTCTCCTGGGAGTGGTGGTATGCTCCCATGATGGAGGAGAGGGCCTCGTGGAGAGTTGGTTCCATTGGCCTGTCCTCCCTCTGTCGCACAGCAGCCCTCCCAGTTCCCCTATGTTCCTGTGCCTCCGTCTCCTGGACCGTGTGCCCACTACCACTGCCCCCAGGTCCCTGTTGTTGTTGGGGTGGTGGGTTACCCTGGGTGCCCTGTAGTGGTGGACACACCGCTGATTGACCTGTCCTGGGTAGGGAGGTTTGGGCCCGCTGGGTGGGTGCTGTGCTGGTGTTACCAGAGGGTGGCAGCTCGGTGTTGGCCTGTGGCTGGGCAAGGGGAACCGACTGTCCTGAGGCCCACGATGGTCCGGGCTGGTCATCAGGATCCAGTAGGGCAGAGCTGCTGTCGTCACTGTGGGCCTCTTCTGGGGGTGGTGTGGTGTTGTCTGGACCCTGTGGTGTGGTGACGTTCCTTCAGGTTCCTGCAGGGGTATAAGAACATGATTATTGCATGTGTGTGTGTAATGGTGTGCAATGGGTGGGTGTCTGTGTACCCCAGTGCAGGCATTCCTGTGTGGGGGCTTGTGTGGTGATGGTTGGGGGGGTGTTCTGGGTATGTGCAGTGGGCATGCTTTAGTGAGGGGTGCCCATGCTTAGTTTTGTCATGCAAGGCTTGGTGTTGGGATGGGCGGTTGGTGTCATGGGTAGATTAGTGAGAATTTGGGGTGATAGGGGAGGGTGTGAGGGTGGGGGTGTGTGATAGCATGCAGGTAGGGTGGGGGATGTGATAGTTAAGCTTTGACTTACCAGTGTCCCATCCTCCACCGACTCCTCCGAGGCCCTCAGGATGCAAGATGGTCAGGACTTGCTCCTCCCATGTTGTTAGTTGTGGGGGAGGAGGTGGGGGTCCGCCACCAGTCTGCTGCACTGCGATGTTGTGCCTGGAGACTGTGGAACGCACCTTCCCCCGTAGGTCATTCCACCTCTTCCTGATGTCCTCCCTATTTCTTGGGTGCTGTCCCACGGCGTTCACCCTGTCGACTATTCTGCGCCATAGCTCCATCTTCCTGGCTATTGATGTGTGCTGTACCTGTGAGCCAAATAGCTGTGGCTCTACCCGTACAATTTCCTCTACCATGACCCTGAGCTCCTCCTCGGAGAAGCGGGGGTGTCTTTGGCGTGCCATGGGGTGGTGTGTGTGATGTGTGGGGTGGTGTATGTGGTGATAAGTGTGGTGATGTGTAGTGGTATGTGGTGTTTTGTGCGTGGATGTAGTGTGGGTGATGGTGTTGTGTGCCTCTGTGTGATGGGGCTGTCAATAGCTGTGCTGTCTCTCTGGCCTTCTCTCAGAAATTCTGGTTGTAGGGGTTTGTGGGTGATGTGCGTGTGTGTTTTATATTGTGTTGGGTGTGTGGGAGTGTTGTTTGTATGTGTATCAGGTGTGTGTATTTCGAAATGTCCAATGTGGCGGTGTTTTGTAAGAGTGTGTGTATTTTGAGCGCGGCAGTGTGTACCGCCAATGGAATACCGCGGTTGAAATTCCTGGGTCGTAATAGCATGGGCGTGTTTCTGTTGGTGTGGAGGTGGAGGTGGAGGATGTGTTTCCGCTAGTTTATCGCTGACCTTTGGTGTGGCGGACTTGTGTGGGTGTCTGAATTTCGGCGGATTCCGTGATGTGTGTCATAATAGCTGTGGCGGTCTACCGCGGCCGCGGCGGTGTATTGGCGGTCTTCTGCACGCCGGTAAGCGCCTTATACCGCCAATTTTGTAATGACCCCCTTAATCTTAAAGCTCATTCATGAATTGGAGTGTATTCTATAGCAAGTGTCTTCTATTACTTCCAATCTCATAACTGGATGAGTATCTCATTATTTTTCCCATCACGAAGCCCAGGAGAATGTAAGCTCAAATTCCAATCTTCCTTGATCCTACATTTCTGTAACCTTACTTTCCCTTATTTAAACTTGTTTATCCGATTTTCATGCTCCCTATGGGATTTGACAAGAGTTCTGTGAACAAACTATTGTTTGTTCGTCAAGGTCAATTCGAAAATCCTTTGGTTTATTATTTTAATAAGGATTTGAGCTCTGCTGTACTGTTTCATTATTTTTATCGTTAACTCCTTTACTATTGTCATATCCACTTTTTCTGCAGTGGCAGCTATTTTCGCCTCTCACGTTTTTATTATGATTCTATCTCCCAGTGCAAACATAAACGTATGTTACAGTGGAATAGAACTTGTGGGCAATGACTGCATATGTTTGTCATTCATCTTAAGATCGCAGGATCGTTTATGCGGGCTCACTCTGGCACTAGCATCTACACAAGAATATGCACCTATCTGCATTCTAAAGCACACTCTTGCTTACAATTTCCACTGAGATTCTAGGATAATTTGCCTCATTCTTAAACTTAGGTAACCAGCATTCCTCTGATTTTCCTTAAATAAAGCCATGAATGCATATGCAGTCACCTAAACTTTTTAAATCTAAAACTAAAGTGTTTGTCTTCGTTAGCCCCGTCCTATGAATATTCCCACAAATTGAAACCCTGGGAACTTGTCCCATCACTGTTAATATTTACATAGATTTGAAAAACATGAACACTCCTTTGAGTTTGTAACTGAAATTAATGCCATTTCACAAGCATACTCTTTTCAGTTTAACACCCTTTTCGTTTTGGTGAAAGAATATAGTCAAATCACACCTTCACAAAGGATCATATCTGGCTACCTGTGACAAATAGAGTTGACTTTTTACCATGCCCGAGCAGAATTTTTAAATTTGCTTGTGGAAATGGAAGAATTTGGTGACCATGCATTACTATGAGTTACTTTTTTTTAGCGTGAAGTTCTGGCCATATTCCAACAATTGCCGCATGGCAGACCTTTTTTCCCAATCAAGCAATGCAACAACAGTGGACTAGCATAAGCCTCCAGAAAGCAAGCTGGTGAGACGAGCAAGATTTGACATCCCTCACGCTCCTTCCAGTCGCTAGTCAAATCAGGTTACAGTGCTGCATCTCAAGTAGATTTTCTACTCGAGCTGCAGCAAAATCAGCTCTAAGGCCATGCACTCTTGCACACTGCATGTTGCCATTTCCACAGATTTTTCAGGGCGAACATGCTACTGGTGCTAAAGTGCAACATGAAGTGTATTTTGTCCTCCTGTTGGCAGAACTCAACAGAATCTCAAAGAGTTTTCATGTAACTCCGTGGAATTCCGTGGAGTGAAATTCTGCAAGTTCTACCCACACCTACATTTTATGCACAGGGCCATCATGAACCCTCAAACAAGCCTCTTGAAACCAGTTATTGACCGAACAAGTATTGTACATTGGGATATTGAGAACACCGCTAAAAACAATGGAGTGGCTCAGGTTCAACAATGGCTTGTACAGACATTCTGCTCCAACATTCCAACATTTGTCTTTCTGTGTCTCCAGTTTTAAGGCCCTATTACGAGATTTGTGCTCTCAAGACTGCCAGACTCGAGTGGCGGTCGGACCGCCGTGGCTGCAGCGGTCTGACCGCCACATTACGACCCTGGCAGTCAGACCTCCAAAAGACCAGCATTTCCTCCAGGATTTTCGATCCCGACAGGATGATGGGCGTCGTTGTTGTAATTACCCACGGTAGCGCTGAAGTCAGAACAATCATGTTCTCAGCCAGTCTTTTCATGGAAGTTCGACCACCATGAAAGGCTGTCCGAGAACAAGTGCAGGGAGCCTCAGGAGAGCCCCTGCACTGCTCACGCCCAGGACATGGGCAGTGCGCCCCCTTTCCAGTACGGTTGGAATGCACACTGTCTGCTATGCAGACAGTGGCACTCTGAGGGTGCTGGGGGGGCTCCTGTGTGACGGCATTGGACTCCGCTCCATGTGGAACAGAGTCCAATGCCGCCACACATTTTTCACTGGGCTGACTGGTGGAAACCTTGGTTTCAGCTGCTCAGCCCAGTGGAAAACTCGTAATGGTGCCAGTGGGGAGACTAGCAGCACCCTGGCGGTCTCCTCATCGGGAGTTTTGCTGTCGGGTATTTCCGACCCTCAAACTTGTAATCATCCCCTTAGTTTAGAACTTTCTATACCAGTAGGTGGAATATTCGAATAACTTTATAGCTTTTCTGCCATGGGCTACAAATGATGTAGTTCCTGGTCTATAATTCACATTTGGGGCCTTTAACCATGATTAGAACATTGAAATGTTGAGTGCTCCATTGAAGGCAATAGAGTGGCTGATATAAGCCTTGTTCTCAGACATACTAATGTTTGTCTCTCTGTTTCTCCCTTTTTAGTTGAGAACATTCTACCCTTAGTGGGTGCATGCTCTAATAGCTTTTTAGCCCTTCTGCTTCGGGCTATACCTGTTGTTATTGGCCCACACACTTAATATGGGCCCTCACTTGCAGCTTGGAACTATAACTTGGATTAAGGGCCTTTAACAACCGCTATAGCCCTTGGCAGAGGTTATAGAGCTATATTGCCTTTGTCAGCAGGCTATAATGCCTATATAGCCCATACTTGTTAGCTTTCTATGTACAATTCTCTGCAAGGATGAACGGTTCTGGATTTCTCTTCCTCCTGACACCAAAGGTGTATGTGTCAATTTTATTTCCCTCATAGCCATAAAAGTGTGGTCGAATCTTCTTATGTCTGAGTAATACCTATAACATAACAGTGTTCTGACTGCTATCCTGCTGCTTTTACGTAATTATGTATGTATGCGATTAGGCTAGCACCATCATATTTACAAAGCAAGAGGAGTGAAGCAGAAAACATGTGTAGGAGTGCACTAACAGAAAAAGTGTTGCAGTGGTGTGAAGACCAAATGTCCAATGTACACAACACAGATATTAATCATTTGCAATACATTTACAACAACTTGACAAAAGGACAGAGTATGCAAATTGTTGTTGTGAGTTAATGCTTCGCGCTAGCTGGACTGCAACTGCTCGTTCATTAGAAGCAGTAATCATAACATAGCCATAGAGTCATGTGATGTCCTTTCATGAGAAACTGAGTCCAGTGGCCTCTATGTGCTATCATTCTGCTCCAGGTTGCACTGATTGCGATTGAAACTCCTTCTGGACATTGCTAACAAGCTCAGAAGTATCTAACATTCCTTGACCTCCTTCTCCCCTTCACAGTGTGTCACATGAGCAGTCAATAGAGGGTGTGACAGAATGATAATATCACAACCCGTTTTAATTAAACACTCTTTCCAAAATACATTTTCATATTTTCCACACTATTAGTTATTTTTTGCTAACTGATGATTTATTATTGTTGACACACACACTCATCTTACATTTGTATGAGAAATGGTACTAAGAACATAAGTATCTTTCATTCATTTTAAAACTACAATGTAATTGTTTGTAGTCAACTGTGTGTCGACTTCTAAGGAAGGCTTTTTAATGTCTGTGTGATTTTGACAGGCGTTCTGAGTGAGTACCTAAATCCCCATTCACTGTGCAAAAAAACTGACCTGTAGTTTTCAGTGACGTAAATGTGTATCTAAAACATACCGTCTCGCTCTTGCTGCTATAAGATGTGCAATTCCTTTACTTTCTTCCTCTGTGGCATTTTTTGACATTTATTTGCCTCCTATTTCAACCTAGGGAGGCCACATGCATGCTGGGTTGTGCTGCCCTATCGCGCTATTAATATCTAACTCTTGTATATAGTCCTCAACTTAAGCCATGCCTCTTATCAAATGAGTAATCAAGATGAGGCAGTGATTAAATAATAATTTCAGGAGCAAGTTATACATATTTTGTTTATACGTGATTCCTTAGGTTTATATGTATAAAGAAAGTGAAAAAGGATATTCAAGGCTGCATTATTCATTTTTTATATTATACTGTGTATGTCAGACAACTCAGTGTTGAAGTAGAAAATCAAGCAGCACTGACCTGTATATGTTGTACCCATTAGGAGCAATGTTTCCAAGCGTAGTTCTATGCTGCTCCTCCCCGCAGTAACCCTGATGAAGAAAACACTCCATGATGAAGAAGCACCAATGGATAACAGGGGAAGAAAATAAGGAATGTGGAGGAAGAGAAAACTGCTCGCTTGTCTGCCCTGGTTCTGCTCTTGGCTGCCCTCTGGAGTACCCCTGGAACCCACGTAATTCTGGAAAAGAGAGAGGTGTATGAGCCCAAACTATGGTTTAGATACTGTGCTGTATAATGACTTATACCGTGTAAGGCAATACCCTGAACTTGTGTAACTTAGGAGGAGTTTCAGGAGCGTAATGGTGTGAGTAGGTTTGTGGGGTCTTGCTGGCGGATTTGTGATAGATGCAAACAAATTAGGGGTAGGGGGTGATGCAGGATGCAGTAGGGGCTCTTGAAATCAGAGCTTATGAATGAGTCTGGGACTGATAATTCAGATCTCAGTATAAAGCAAATACTATTCTTTGAAATGTGAGGAAAAACAATCATTCACTCATTCACTCAAACAATAGCCCTTTCCATACCTACAACTACATTCACACCAACAAAAGAAAATAGGAATGTAAGCCGCTAGGCATACCAATAACCAGCTCGGTATTGAATGTCTAGAAATTCTTAAGGGCTGTTAAACAACAAATAAAGCTCTTGATAACAAGGCTCAAGGTATTAAGGTTCAAGGTAATACACTCAAAGTTACAACCACATACAAATCTGAGGAGGTAAACAATGGGTTACTACAGCACTACAATAATAATCAGAAAGTCTCAATAAAAGTTGTGTGACATGAGAGTCCAAGTAGACTTGCAAATGGCAAGCCCCTGAATGAGCTAGCTCACTTATAGTCTACATGCTACTAAGCTTAATACCAAAGGAATAGCTGAATCAGGCTCAGCGCCTAAAAGCGGCCTTGGCAATAAAGTGGGACATGGAGCAAACTGGAGCTGAAGAAAGGACGGGTGAAAAATAATGGAGATGCTGGAAGTGCAGAGCCGAATCCGTTTGTCAAGCGAGCTCGGCTGTGTTCACCATCATGATTAGGCCGCAGAGAATCCCATGCCCTGCACGCATCTTTAGAACCACCAATCAGGCGGCTCCATATCAGGGTACAGTTAATTATGCGGCTGCAAACCGCCATAACCCATTTCAGCCCACAAAGGGGTGAATGGGAGATGACGCACATGCAGCCCCTGACAGCATAGTATTTTAACGTCTTTAATTAGAACAATTATACTTTTAAATAACATAATTCTCACAATTAAAATCTTGTCAGGTCTTACTTAGTAATGCCATATATATCAAAACTCAGATAAAATTGGAAGACCCTTACTAGACACACTCCTGAAATTCAGAAAATGTTCTGGTCAACAGAAAAAACGGGGGAAATCCGATGTAGTATCTATATTGCCAACTTCATTACAAGCGCTGTTTAAGAAATAGGACATTAAATGGAATTAGGATGTCATTAAAAAAAACTTTGTTTTGTGTCTTAATGTATTTGAAAATTATTTACACGTTTAATTAGTTCTCTACTTTTTGGCTACTCACAAAATCCAAGCGTAAATTCACTCCAAAATAATTATACTAACTAACATGGTTGAAATTAAAGGGACAGTGGGCTATACACTTTGAATAATTTAAACTTTTAAGTGAGTTTACTTCTTTTTAGCTGTTCAAAAAATCCAAGTTTAAATTCATTCCACAAGTGTAACTTGGAATAAAATTAATCATGTCCTATATATGTTGTCATTTACCTTTAAATTAGGTTTTGGACAACACTTCAAAAAAATCTTCTTTTCAGGATATACTGAAAATAAATCATTACAAAAAAATTACCACTGACAAAATGTCTGTAATTCTCAATATAGCTTTTAATCTTCAGAACATCTTTTTGCAACTTGAACAAAAATTCAGGCCTATTAAAGAGTTAATTTCTAATTAAAGTGTTTGTGGAGTGTTCAAAATATTCCATGATTTTCAAAATTCAAACACTGACAAAGCCACATTTGGTGCAGATTTTTCAAACTGTTGCTTGAAAGATCCGAAGAATGATAAACCTAAATGATGTTGTTGTTTATGGATCAGCAGTTTTATACAATACAGACTGAGCACTTCACATAGTACTTGGCGAAACTACAGAATAAAAGAGAAAGTGCTGCATAATTTGAATACAGGGCAAAGAAAATATAAAATAATATATATATATATATATATATATATATATATATATATATATATATATATGTATATATATATATATATATATATATATATGAAATACATCATTCCAGATGGCCGAAGCGCCACATGAATAATGAGTTTCCATCACAAACATTGTTCAAGTGAAGATTTTAATGGGCACGGCAAATCCAACGCGTTTCGGAAACAAAGTTTCCTTGTTCACAGGTAATTGACCCTTTAACTTTTTCATTTTTAAATGCTAAGTTCACAACAAAACTAAGTGACATTGAAAACGGACTCTAAGTCAAAAGCAGTGGATTTATATCAAACCATGTCGGCCATCTTTAAACGGCTATTTTCACCAAATCGATGTATCAAATACATTATTACAATTACATGATGAAGAAAACATGAAAAGCATAAGACAATTCTCGTTAATCCTCATTATGGATTAAGCTTTCAAGCCCAAAGTTGGCTACTCCACATTTCTACATTCAATGATCCGATCCCAATGGGCCACCTAAGAAGATAAAATAGCCGGGCTTGACAAAAATAGTGCTGGCCATCTTTGAACAGCTATTTTGAGTAATTTGAATCAACTAAATTATAAAATAAAGAAAAGGTATAAAATAAAGAAAAGATAAAAGAAAACATGCAATTATCAGTTCTCTTTGATTATCACAGCATATTGGATAGTCAAACCCCAAGAGGCTATTTCACATTCAACATTAACGAGATAAAGCCTTAGTGGGCTGTCTGAATGAAATATAATAGCGGGTCTTAACAGTGGTCTTTAAAAAACTATTCCAAATGCTTCATTTTACAAAACACACTAACATGGGAGCACAATAACAGATGCAGCCCAAGTTCACATTCAACATTTAGGAGATCAAGCCCTAGTGGGCTGTCTGAATGAGACATAATGGCAGGTCTCGAAAGTGATCTTTAAATACGTATTCCAAATGCTTCATTTTACAAAACACACTATCTTAAAAGCATAATAACAAATGCAGCCCAAGTGGGCAATTCAATTTACAAAGTAACTCTAAATCATTAAAATTCTTATAATGATTCTCATTATTCATCACTAAAAATTAAACCCTCAAGCCCAAATGGACGATACTAAAAGAATACAATAGTTCTTTCGCATTCATGTTTACTGATCCAAAAGACTATTTATGTTCTTCAACTAAGTCCATCAATGTCTCACCCAAAATGTAACCACCTATCAAATAAATCAAACATATGCAAAACATTAAAACCATAATTAAAAACTGCACTTTAAAAAAGAAATCCTTTTAATGGCAGATCGCTGTTATATTGTAGGGGGCATCAAAACTAACACTCTAAGAAACTCAAGGTTTCTAGTCACCTATATGAATTGCCAGTTCCTCGTCCATGTTAAGACCGGTAGGCTGCATAGTGTTGAGGCCAATAGTAAGTCTTGATTCCAGTCTCCTCAATGCTAATACTCTATTTCCTTTTCTTTCCCTGACTGGAATTCTATCCAGAACCACAAATTTACCAAATCGGTCTTTTGATCATGATTTTCCTTGAAATGTTTGGCAACTGGGTAGGTTTTATCATTGTGACTAATTGCCCTCATGTGCTCCAAAACTCGTTTCTTGGCTGTGTGAATAGTACTACCAATGTAATATTTATTACAAGGGCAGATTAGTGTGTAGACACAATAGCCTGAAGTACATGATAGATGTTTTCTGATAAAAAAAGGTTTCAAACATGTAGGGAAATTTACTCTTTTAGTGTTGTCACTATGTTTACAGGCTTTACTTTTGCCACAAATATAAAACCCTTGCACTGGGTTACTTACCTGCACTTGTGAAATAAGGCACCTACTAAGAGAGTCTTTCAGGGAAATACTTCTCCTGAAAGTAAAATCTGGATATTCAACAGGGTTTTTAGCAAATGTCTCATCAGTTTTTAAAACTGGCCAAAATGTCTCAAAAATACTACTTTGCTCATAAATGCTACTGTGGTGCGTTGTAATAAACCTGATAGGTTGCTTATACTGCTGAATTCTGTTCTTTTTAATTAGTAAATCTTGTCTATTGACTTGAGATGCTTTGAATATAGCCTTATCAAGCACTGATTGGCTATATCATCTTTGGAGGAATCTTTTTGTCACTATCTCGACTTTTTGTGAGAAAGCCACATTTGAACTGCAATTTTGTCAAGCACACAATAGTTCACCATATGGGATACTTTGGATAAAATTAATTGGGCGACTACTGCTAGTATGTAGCAGACTGTTGCCAGCCATTCTTTTCTTTGTAAAGTGATGGTCAACTTGCCGTCTTCTTTATCAATTCGTACATCGAAGAATTCAATTGATTTAGAGTCAGTGCGGCTTGAGAACTTTAAATTCAGAGAGTACATATCATACAGCACATAAATGTTTCAGGTTCCGAGGTGCACACACACTGTCAGGATGCACAAAACATGTGCTTCATATCCAGTGTGAGGCACTCTTGTGCCTCTAACTGCAATCCATGATTGGCTTCATACATGGAACTATGAGAATCAATGGTATGGTGAAAGAGAAATGGAATAAGTGAGAAAACAGAGACCCTGAACTACACCACTCTGCTTAGTCATTTCTATTTTATCGAAATAACCTATGCTCAAATAGATTTACACTTTTCTATTGGAAGATTATTTGTTCAGAAATACTCAGGCCCTGATTACCAGCGAAAGCTCCACTGTCTGACCCCCAGCACCAGCACTTTTTTGACTCTCATGCCCACCAGCTTTTGCATGGCGGTGACTGGGGCCCCATAATGACCCCTGCACTCAGCATGCACTTGACATGGGCAGCACAGGGGACCAAATGGAGAGCCCAGTCGAGCTTTTTACTGACTGAATTACAGGCAGTGAAAAGCGCGATGGGTGCTGTTGCACCCAACGAACCGCAACATTGCTGCTGGCTTAATTACAAGCCCACGTCAATGTTGTGGGCAATTTCCCACTGGGCCAGCAGGTGGAAACGCTGTTTCCGCCCACTGGCCCAGTGGGAAACTCATAATAGAGTCAGCGGGCAGAAATCTGAAGCCCTCAGTTTCAATGATTTGACCTTCTTCACCCTTGAGATTAAAACAACGTTTATGTAACCCACATCCCTGTGCAACGTGGTAAAAACATTTATATTTAAATTTGTCACTTCTTTCCTTCATCTCCTTTTTACATCCATCTATGGATCAGGAATCAACAATGTTATCTTATGGGAGAGGTAGGCCTCACAGTAATGAAAAACAAATTTGAGAGTTTTTCACTACAAAGACATGTAAAGCTTTAATGTATATGTCCTGCCTATGACTTACATAGCACCCTACCCCATAGGCTACATAGGGCCTCCCTAAGGGGTGACATGTATAATAAAATGGGAGTTTAACCCCTTCGCTGCCAGGCCTTTTCCCCCTCCTGTGCCGAGCCTTTTTTTGGCTATTTGGAGCAGTTCGCGCTTAGGCCCTCATAACTTTTTGTTCACATAAGCTACCCATGCCAAATTTGCGTCCTTTTTTTCCAACATCCTAGGGATTCTAGAGGTACCCAGACTTTGTGGGTTCCCCAGAAGGAGGCCAAGAAATTAGCCAAAAAACAGTGAAAATTTCATTTTTTTTAAAAAAATTGGAAAAATGGGCTGCAGAAGAAGGCTTGTGGTTTTTTCCCTGAAAAGGGCATCAACAAAGGGTTTGCGGTGATAAAATCACCAGCTTCCCAGCTTTCAGGAACAGGCAGACTTGAATCAGAAAACCCAATTTTTCAACCCAATTTTGGCATTTTACTGGGACATACCCCCTTTTTACGATTTTTTGTGCTTTCAGCCTCCTTCCAGTCAGTGACAGAAATGGGCATGAAACCAACGCTGGATCCCATAAACCGCAACATTTCTGAAAAGTAGACAAAATTCTGAATTCAGCAAGGGGTAATTTGTGTAGATCCTACAAGGGTTTCCTACAGAAAATAGCAACTGAAAAAGAAAAATATTGAAATTGAGGTGAAAAAAACATCAATTTTTCTCTAAGTTTTACTCTGTAACTTTTTCCTGCAATGTCAGATTTTCGAAAGCAATATACCGTTACGTCTGCTGGACTCTTCTGGTTGCGGGGATATATAGGGCTTGTAGGTTCATCAAGAACTCTAGGTACCCAGAGCCAATAAATGACCTGCACCCTGCAGTGGGTTTTCATTCTATGCCGGGTATACAGCAATTCATTTGCTGAAATATAAAGAGTAAAAAATAGCTATCAAGAAAACCTTTGTATTTCCAAAATGGGCACAAGATAAGGTGTTGAGAAGCAGTGGTTATTTGCACATCTCTGAATTCCGGGCTGCCCATACTAGCATGTGAATTACCGGGCATTTCTCAAATAGACGTCTTTTTTACACACTGTCTTACATTTGGAAGGGAAAAATGTAGAGAAAGACAAGGGGCAATAACACTTGTTTTGCTATTCTATGTTCCCCCAAGTCTCCCGATAAAAATGATACCTCACTTGTGTGGGTAGGCCTAGCGCCCGCGACAGGAAACGCACCAAAGCGCAACGTGGACACATCACAGAAAACAGACCTGTTTTTAGCAAAGTGCCTACCTGTAGATTTTGGCCTCTAGCTCAGCCGCCACCTAGGGAAACCTACCAAACCTGTGCATTTCTGAAAACTAGAGACCTAGGGGAATCCAAGATGGGGTGATTTGTGTGGCTCGGACCAGGTTCTGTTACCCAGAATCCTTTGCAAACCTCAAAATTTGGCTAAAAAAACACATGTTCCTCACATTTCTGTGGCAGAAAGTTCTGGAATCTGAGAGGAGCCACAAATTTCCTTCCACCCAGCGTTCCCCCACGTCTCCCGATAAAAATGATACCTCACTTGTGTGGGTAGGCCTAGCGCCCGCGACAGGAAACACCCCAAAGCGCAATGTGGACACATCACAGAAAACAGACCTGTTTTTAGCAAAGTGCCTACCTGTAGATTTTGGCCTCTAGCTCAGCCGCCACCTAGGGAAACCTACCAAACCTGTGCATTTCTGAAAACTAGAGACCTAGGGGAATCCAAGATGGGGTGATTTGTGTGGCTCGGACCAGGTTCTGTTACCCAGAATCCTTTGCAAAGCTCAAAAATTGGCTAAAAAAACACATGTTCCTCACATTTCTGTGGCAGAAAGTGCTGGAATCTGAGAGGAGCCACAAATGTCCTTCCACCCAGCGTTCCCCCACGTCTCCCGATAAAAATGATACCTCACATGTGTGGGTAGGCCTAGCGCCCGCGACAGGAAACGCCCCAAAGCGCAACGTGGACACATCACAGAAAACAGACCTGTTTTTAGCAAAGTGCCTACCTGTAGATTTTGGCCTCTAGCTCAGCCGCCACCTAGGGAAACCTACCAAACCTGTGCATTTCTGAAAACTAGAGACCTAGGGGAATCCAAGGAGGGGTGACTGGCGGGGCTCGGACCAGGTTCTGTTACCCAGAATCCTTTGCAAACCTCATATTTTGGCTAAAAAAACGCATTTTCCTCACATTTGAGTGACAGAAAGTTCTGGAATCTGAGAGGAGCCACAAATTTCCTTCCACCCAGCGTTCCCCCAAGTCTCCCGATAAAAATGATACCTCACTTGCGTGGGTAGGCCTAGCGCCCGCGACAGGAAACGCCCCAAAGCGCAACGTGGACACCACCAAAATTTTGGAAGAAAACAGAGGTGTTTTTTGCGAAGTGACTACCTGCAGATTTTGGCCTCTAGCTCAGCCGGCACCTAGGGAAACCTACCAAACCTGTACATTTCTGAAAACTAGAGACCTAGGGGAATCCAAGGAGGGGTGACTGGCGGGGCTCGGACCAGGTTCTGTTACCCAGAATCCTTAGCAAAGCTCAAAAATTGGCTAAAAAAACACATGTTCCTCACATTTCTGTGGCAGAAAGTTCTGGAATCTGAGAGGAGTCACAAATTTCCTTCCACCCAGCGTTCCCCCACGTCTCCCGATAAAAATGATACCTCACTTGTGTGGGTAGGCCTAGCGCCCGCGACAGGAAACGCCCCAAAGCGCAACGTGGACACATCACAGAAAACAGACCTGTTTTTAGCAAAGTGCCTACCTGTAGATTTTGGCCTCTAGCTCAGCCGCCACCTAGGGAAACCTACCAAACCTGTGCATTTCTGAAAACTAGAGACCTAGGGGAATCCAAGGAGGGGTGACTGGCGGGGCTCGGACCAGGTTCTGTTACCCAGAATCCTTTGCAAAGCTCAAAAATTGGCTAAAAAAACACATGTTCCTCACATTTCTGTGGCAGAAAGTTCTGGAATCTGGGAGGAGCCACAAATTTCCTTCCACCCAGCGTTCCCCCAAGTCTCCCGATAAAAATGATACCTCACTTGCGTGGGTAGGCCTAGCGCCCGCGACAGGAAACGCCCCAAAGCGCAACGTGGACACCACCAAAATTTTGGAAGAAAACAGACCTGTTTTTAGCGAAGTGCCTACCTGTAGATTTTGGCCTGTAGCTCAGCCGCCACCTAGGGAAACCTACCAAACCTGTGCATTTCTGAAAACTAGAGACCTAGGGGAATCCAAGGAGGGGTGACTGGCGGGGCTCGGACCAGGTTCTGTTACCCAGAATCCTTTGCAAAGCTCAAAAATTGGCTAAAAAAACACATGTTCCTCACATTTCTGTGGCAGAAAGTTCTGGAATCTGGGAGGAGCCACAAATTTCCTTCCACCCAGCGTTCCCCCAAGTCTCCCGATAAAAATGATACCTCACTTGCGTGGGTAGGCCTAGCGCCCGCGACAGGAAACGCCCCAAAGCGCAACGTGGACACCACCAAAATTTTGGAAGAAAACAGACCTCTTTTTAGCGAAGTGCCTACCTGTAGATTTTGGCCTGTAGCTCAGCCGCCACCTAGGGAAACCTACCAAACCTGTGCATTTCTGAAAACTAGAGACCTAGGGGAATCCAAGGAGGGGTGACTGGCGGGGCTCGGACCAGGTTCTGTTACCCAGAATCCTTTGCAAAGCTCAAAAATTGGCTAAAAAATCCTCACATTTCTGTGGCAGAAAGTGCTGGAATCTGAGAGGAGCCACAAATTTCCTTCCACCCAGCGTTCCCCCACGTCTCCCGATAAAAATGATACCTCACTTGTGTGGGTAGGCCTAGCGCCCGCGACAGGAAACGCCCCAAAGCGCGACGTGGACACATCACAGAAAACAGACCTGTTTTTAGCAAAGTGCCTACCTGTAGATTTTGGCCTGTAGCTCAGCCGCCACCTAGGGAAACCTACCAAACCTGTGCATTTCTGAAAACTAGAGACCTAGGGGAATCCAAGGAGGGGTGACTGGCGGGGCTCGGACCAGGTTCTGTTACCCAGAATCCTTTGCAAAGCTCAAAAATTGGCTAAAAAAACACATGTTCCTCACATTTCTGTGGCAGAAAGTTCTGGAATCTGGGAGGAGCCACACATTTCCTTCCACCCAGCGTTCCCCCAAGTCTCCCGATAAAAATGATACCTCACTTGCGTGGGTAGGCCTAGCGCCCGCGACAGGAAACGCCCCAAAGCGCAACGTGGACACCACCAAAATTTTGGAAGAAAACAGACCTGTTTTTAGCGAAGTGCCTACCTGTAGATTTTGGCCTGTAGCTCAGCCGCCACCTAGGGAAACCTACCAAACCTGTGCATTTCTGAAAACTAGAGACCTAGGGGAATCCAAGGAGGGGTGACTGGCGGGGCTCGGACCAGGTTCTGTTACCCAGAATCCTTTGCAAAGCTCAAAAATTGGCTAAAAAAACACATGTTCCTCACATTTCTGTGGCAGAAAGTTCTGGAATCTGAGAGGAGCCACAAATTTCCTTCCACCCAGCGTTCCCCCACGTCTCCCGATAAAAATGATACCTCACTTGTGTGGGTAGGCCTAGCGCCCGCGACAGGAAACGCCCCAAAGCGCAACGTGGACACATCACAGAAAACAGACCTCTTTTTAGCAAAGTGCCTACCTGTAGATTTTGGCCTGTAGCTCAGCCGCCACCTAGGGAAACCTACCAAACCTGTGCATTTCTGAAAACTAGAGACCTAGGGGAATCCAAGGAGGGGTGACTGGCGGGGCTCGGACCAGGTTCTGTTACCCAGAATCCTTTGCAAAGCTCAAAAATTGGCTAAAAAAACACATGTTCCTCACATTTCTGTGGCAGAAAGTTCTGGAATCTGGGAGGAGCCACAAATTTCCTTCCACCCAGCGTTCCCCCAAGTCTCCCGATAAAAATGATACCTCACTTGCGTGGGTAGGCCTAGCGCCCGCGACAGGAAACGCCCCAAAGCGCAACGTGGACACCACCAAAATTTTGGAAGAAAACAGACCTGTTTTTAGCGAAGTGCCTACCTGTAGATTTTGGCCTGTAGCTCAGCCGCCACCTAGGGAAACCTACCAAACCTGTGCATTTCTGAAAACTAGAGACCTAGGGGAATCCAAGGAGGGGTGACTGGCGGGGCTCGGACCAGGTTCTGTTACCCAGAATCCTTTGCAAAGCTCAAAAATTGGCTAAAAAAACACATGTTCCTCACATTTCTGTGGCAGAAAGTGCTGGAATCTGAGAGGAGCCACAAATTTCCTTCCACCCAGCGTTCCCCCACGTCTCCCGATAAAAATGATACCTCACTTGTGTGGGTAGGCCTAGCGCCCGCGACAGGAAACGCCCCAAAGCGCAACGTGGACACATCACAGAAAACAGACCTGTTTTTAGCAAAGTGCCTACCTGTAGATTTTGGCCTGTAGCTCAGCCGCCACCTAGGGAAACCTACCAAACCTGTGCATTTCTGAAAACTAGAGACCTAGGGGAATCCAAGGAGGGGTGACTGGCGGGGCTCGGACCAGGTTCTGTTACCCAGAATCCTTTGCAAAGCTCAAAAATTGGCTAAAAAAACACATGTTCCTCACATTTCTGTGGCAGAAAGTTCTGGAATCTGGGAGGAGCCACACATTTCCTTCCACCCAGCGTTCCCCCAAGTCTCCCGATAAAAATGATACCTCACTTGCGTGGGTAGGCCTAGCGCCCGCGACAGGAAACGCCCCAAAGCGCAACGTGGACACCACCAAAATTTTGGAAGAAAACAGACCTGTTTTTAGCGAAGTGCCTACCTGTAGATTTTGGCCTGTAGCTCAGCCGCCACCTAGGGAAACCTACCAAACCTGTGCATTTCTGAAAACTAGAGACCTAGGGGAATCCAAGGAGGGGTGATTGGCGGGGCTCGGACCAGGTTCTGTTACCCAGAATCCTTTGCAAAGCTCAAAAATTGGCTAAAAAAACACATGTTCCTCACATTTCTGTGGCAGAAAGTTCTGGAATCTGAGAGGAGCCACAAATTTCCTTCCACCCAGCGTTCCCCCACGTCTCCCGATAAAAATGATACCTCACTTGTGTGGGTAGGCCTAGCGCCCGCGACAGGAAACGCCCCAAAGCGCAACGTGGACACATCACAGAAAACAGACCTGTTTTTAGCAAAGTGCCTACCTGTAGATTTTGGCCTGTAGCTCAGCCGCCACCTAGGGAAACCTACCAAACCTGTGCATTTATGAAAACTAGAGACCTAGGGGAATCCAAGGAGGGGTGACTGGCGGGGCTCGGACCAGGTTCTGTTACCCAGAATCCTTTGCAAAGCTCAAAAATTGGCTAAAAAAACACATGTTCCTCACATTTCTGTGGCAGAAAGTTCTGGAATCTGGGAGGAGCCACAAATTTCCTTCCACCCAGCGTTCCCCCAAGTCTCCCGATAAAAATGATACCTCACTTGCGTGGGTAGGCCTAGCGCCCGCGACAGGAAACGCCCCAAAGCGCAACGTGGACACCACCAAAATTTTGGAAGAAAACAGACCTGTTTTTAGCGAAGTGCCTACCTGTAGATTTTGGCCTGTAGCTCAGCCGCCACCTAGGGAAACCTACCAAACCTGTGCATTTCTGAAAACTAGAGACCTAGGGGAATCCAAGGAGGGGTGACTGGCGGGGCTCGGACCAGGTTCTGTTACCCAGAATCCTTTGCAAAGCTCAAAAATTGGCTAAAAAAACACATGTTCCTCACATTTCTGTGGCAGAAAGTTCTGGAATCTGAGAGGAGCCACAAATTTGATTCCACCCAGCGTTCCCCCACGTCTCCCGATAAAAATGATACCTCACTTGTGTGGGTAGGCCTAGCGCCCGCGACAGGAAACGCCCCAAAGCGCAACGTGGACACATCACAGAAAACAGACCTGTTTTTAGCAAAGTGCCTACCTGTAGATTTTGGCCTGTAGCTCAGCCGCCACCTAGGGAAACCTACCAAACCTGTGCATTTCTGAAAACTAGAGACCTAGGGGAATCCAAGGAGGGGTGACTGGCGGGGCTCGGACCAGGTTCTGTTACCCAGAATCCTTTGCAAAGCTCAAAAATTGGCTAAAAAAACACATGTTCCTCACATTTCTGTGGCAGAAAGTTCTGGAATCTGAGAGGAGCCACAAATTTCCTTCCACCCAGCGTTCCCCCACGTCTCCCGATAAAAATGATACCTCACTTGTGTGGGTAGGCCTAGCGCCCGCGACAGGAAACGCCCCAAAGCGCAACGTGGACACATCACAGAAAACAGACCTGTTTTTAGCAAAGTGCCTACCTGTAGATTTTGGCCTGTAGCTCAGCCGCCACCTAGGGAAACCTACGAAACCTGTGCATTTCTGAAAACTAGAGACCTAGGGGAATCCAAGGAGGGGTGACTGGCGGGGCTCGGACCAGGTTCTGTTACCCAGAATCCTTTGCAAAGCTCAAAATTTGGCTAAAAAAACACATGTTCCTCACATTTCTGTGGCAGAAAGTTCTGGAATCTGAGAGGGGCCACAAATTTCCTTCCACCCAGCGTTCCCCCACGTCTCCCGATAAAAATGATACCTCACTTGTGTGGGTAGGCCTAGCGCCCGCGACAGGAAACGCCCCAAAGCGCAGCGTGGACACATCACATTTTTTCATTGAAAACAGTGCCTACCTGTAGTTTTTGGCCTGTAGCTCAGCCAGCACCTAGGGAAACCTACCAAACCTGTGCATTTCTGAAAACTAGAGACCTAGGGGAATCCAAGATGGGGTGACTTGAGGGGCTCTGACCAGGTTCTGTTACCCAGAATCCTTTCCAAACCTCAAATATTGGCTAAAAAAACGCATTTTTCACACATTTCGGTGACAGAAAGTTCTGGAATCTGAGTGGAGCCACAAATTTCCTTCCACCCAGCGTTCCCCCAAGTCTCCCGATAAAAATGATACCTCAGTTGTGTGGGTGGGCCAGGTGCCTCCAACAGAATAAGGCCCAAAACTTGTAGAGATACAGGGGATAGTACTGCGAGTTTATAAGGACATATTCTTTTATACATCTTTAGACTGACTCTGCTTTGGGGACCCACATACGTGAGGTGTCATTTTATTTGGGAGACTGATGGGAACACTGGGGAGTAGGAATTTTGTGCTGGAGTGGTGATCGTACGAAGAAAAGTCAGGAAAATATGCTTTTTTTAAGCACATTTTGAGGTTTACAGAGGAGTCTGGGTAAGAAAATGTTGGGGGATCCACGCAAGCCACTCCTCCCTAGACTCCTTGGGGTGTCTAGTTTTAAAAAATGTCTGGGTTTGGTAGGTTTCCCTAGATGAAGGCCGCACACAGGACCAAAAACATAGGTGCCCTCTCCCCCCCCAAACACAGGTAGTTTTGTAATATATCGTTTTGATGTGCCCACATACGTCCGTGATGTGCCAAACACTAACATTTTGAAAAGAAACACACTTAGGTTATGTGAAAAAGACCCCTCACCCACCAACCAAGTTGGTGGCATGCTTCATCATCGGGGTCCCACCTGAGGCACCTAGCGTGTCATAGGTGTGCTGCGACGCCTGATTACAGCGGAGCAGGTTTGGTCATTTTTACCACACATACTGGTTGGATTTGGCACGAGGGTGAGTGATGGTTCAGTGGATCAAATTTTACTAACAAGAGCTTTCACAAAAATGAAAAGCACTGTTAGTAACTGAAAGGCAAAAAACTGAACCAATGACTCACAGCTCGTGAGCTGTAAAGCCGCGACAAGGCACCAACCGCTTTACAGTCCATTCACACAACTTTCATACATGACACACACAAGGCCATTCACACCGCCAGCCACGGGCCCAGCACATTACAACACTCACATCGACAGACAGCGCCACTCAAGGGCCCATCACTTACATACGCCCACATGCCTGATACAACAATCACACCAGCTGATGGGAGTGTGTGGACTGGTGTTTGGCTTGCAGTGTGTTGCAGTAGCCAACATCAAGTCAATATGTACAGTCTCAGCCAAGCCCCACTCCACACACAATGGCATCATATTATTTTTTTTTTTAACAGAGGAACCCCTAACTAAGTAGAAAGAATTACAAAACAACAAACACAAAAGCTCTAACTAACAACATGACAGAAATGCTAACCATGAAACTAAACACATGAAAATACAAAACAGACATGAGTTTACACTCATGGTTGTTCCCAGAAATTCTTCTGGGTGTGGTAATTCTTAAAACAAGCACCGACACACAGCCCAGGCTTTGAAGGACAATCTGGGCAGTACATTCGAGTCTCCCTCCGGATACCTCTTCGAAAACACACTCTACATTTCTTAGCTGGAAAGTCTTTTTTGGGTGTGGGAGGAATGTGCTCAGCAAAGTGGCGATCTTTCAATCTAGCCACATCCTCCACCACTGCTTCTCTAGGAACTCTGGCCTGTTCCACCACAATAAGGCTCTCTATCACTGACTCCTGAAATTTCACAAATGTCATCTTTGAGTCTGGAGACCTATCCCTAAACACAATAAAAGCATTGAAGGTTGCTAAGTGGAAGAGGTGAAGTGCTAACTTCTTATACCAAACATAAGACTTACGAATAGCAGTATAAGGTTCCAACCTCTGGTCAACTCTATCTACACCTCCCATGTGCTTATTATAATCTAAAATGCACACAGGTTTGCGCACTTCAGCAACCTGGCCCCAAACAGTCACAGGGGAAGTACTCTCATCATGGATGGTACTTAGCATGTAGACATCCCTCTTGTCGGAAAATTTCAAAGCTAGCAGCTCCTCGTTCCGCAAGGCACAGCACTGTCCCCTCTCAAGTTTTTTACAGACAAGCTCCCTTGGATAGCCTTTCCGGTTAGAACGGATTGTGCCACAAGCAACTGTGTCCACTCTAAACAATTCCTTGAACAACTGCACACCAGTGTAGAAGTTATCTACATACAAATGGTGACCTTTGTTGAACAGTCGTCTACCAAGATCCCACACTATTTTCTCAGTAACTCCAAAAGTGGGAGGACAACCAGGGGGGTCAATATTGGAATCCCTACCAGTGTACACACGGAAACTATACACATATCCTGTCCTACTTTCAGACAGCATATACAATTTAATTCCATATCGTGCCCTTTTGCTAGGAATGTACTGCCTAAAAACCAAACGACCCTTGAAGAGGACCAAAGACTCGTCCACACTTATCTCTTTGCCTGGAACATAGACCTCCGAAAACCGATCTACAAAATGATCAAGGACAGGCCTAATCTTAAAAAGACGGTCAGAATCTGGGTGATCTCGTGGCAAGGCTAATGCATTGTCAACAAAATGCAGCATCCTAAGAAGAAGCAAATACCGATTACGACTCATGGTAGCTGGAAATATAGCTGTTGCCATCAAGGGACTAGTAGACCAATAAGAAGCCAGTGACGGCTTCCTTATCAACCCCATCAAAAAAGTCAAACCCAAAAACTTTTTTAGCTCCTCCAAATTTGTGGGAATCCACTGGGCAGCTCTAGAGTGTGGCCTAAGTCTAGCAGCGTTGTCCCTCAAATGCTGCTCCGCATACAAATTAGTCTGCTCAACAATCTCTTCCAAAAACACATCATCCATGAATAACTCAAAGAAATTGATAGGCATAAAGTTCTCTGTATTGGCGTTACACCCCGGGAGACCAGTAAAGGCAGGCAACTCTGGCTGCTCCATGTTTGGGGCAACCCAGACATCAGGTCTTCTAACGGGAAACCTTTCAGCCCCAGGTTGCTGCACTATTGGCACATCAATGTCCTCCTCTAAAACAGAACCTTCATCTGCACTGAGTGTGGCTTCATCATCAGAAGATTCCCCTCCAACAGAAACATCACTGCCAGAATCTCTGACTTCCTCCTCTGCCTCAGATGCAGAGTCCGTCTCATAGTCATGATCAGACTGTGACTCAAAAAGCATACCAACCACCTGCTGAGCGGTCATCCTGTGGCTAGCCATGATCTCTCCTGCTAAAATTAACTGGACAAATTCACCACCAACAACCAGCACTGTGTAAGACAAGTAACAAAGTGTAGCTTTGTTAGTAAGAGTTACAAACTCAAAAACTATACCGCTCACTTGCCTGAAAAAGCTTGATTCACCAGCAACTACACAGCAATCACCAATGATATCCCACTAAAAAGAAAGAAAGAAAGGCAAATTAGAAATAAGACACAACAAATATCATTGTGCACAAACCTAAGGACAATTTCACACACAATCCTGCATTTAGTACACCCCCTACAAACATGTCATTCATGCATGGCAACAATACTCCTTTGGAGTAAATTGTTTTTACTTACCTAAAACATGCAACTGTGCAAACTGCAGGTCAACCACCGCCAAAACCGCAAGGAGCCACAGCAAATAAAGCAAAAGCTTTGAACTAGAACAAAAAGGAGGAAATTTTTTTTTATCACAAATGCAAAGACTTCTTCAGTTGACAAACACCCCACCATCAAACATTTTAGAAATTGGTGCCTAAGTGGATTCTGTCATAGGGGCAGATGGGCCTACTAAAAAAATAGGCCTGTCTGCCCCAAGGAAGCCAGAAAATACCTTTAGTACTGTGTCCCCATGGAGAGCGACCCTTGCCAAAGGGGACAGCCCTCAAACAAAAAAAAACAAAAAAAACACACACAACACTATCCCTGGTGCCTAAGTGGCTTCTGCCCCCTTGGGGGCAGGTGGGCCTAAGAAAATAGGCCCATCTGCCCCCAGGGGGTGTAGAAATGGCCAACAGGTCAATGCCCCCCTTGGGGGGGCGCCCCGTGACCAAGGGGACGCCCCCCACAAAAATAAACACATAAAAAAAAATCCCTGGCGTTCTAGTGGTTTCTGCCCCCCTTGGGGGCAGATCAGCCTAAAAATAATAGGCTGATCTGTCTCCAAGGGGTGCAGAAATGGCCTGGGTACATGTGCCCCCAAAGTGGGGGGCGACCCTTGCCCAAGCCCCCCCCCATCCACTAACACACACACACACACACACTATCCCTGGTGTCTACGTGGCTTCTGCCCCCCTTGGGGGCAGGTGGGTCTAGAAAAATAGGCCCATCTGCCCCCAGGGGGGGCAGAAATGGCCAACAGGTCAATGCCCCCCTTGGGGGGGCGCCCCGTGCCCGAGGGGACGCCCCCCCACAAAAATAAACACATAAAAAAAAATCCCTGGCGTTCTAGTGGTTTCTGCCCCCCTTGGGGGCAGATCAGCCTAAAAATAATAGGCTGATCTGTCTCCAAGGGGTGCAGAAATGGCCTGGGTACATGTGCCCCCAAAGTGGGGGGCGACCCTTGCCCAAACCCCCCCCCATCCACTAACACACACACACACACACACTATCCCTGGTGTCTACGTGGCTTCTGCCCCCCTTGGGGGCAGGTGGGTCTAGAAAAATAGGCCCATCTGCCCCCAGGGGGGGCAGAAATGGCCAACAGGTCAATGCCCCCCTTGGGGGGGCGCCCCGTGCCCGAGGGGACGCCCCCCCACAAAAATAAACACATAAAAAAAAATCCCTGGCGTTCTAGTGGTTTCTGCCCCCCTTGGGGGCAGATCAGCCTAAAAATAATAGGCTGATCTGTCTCCAAGGGGTGCAGAAATGGCCTGGGTACATGTGCCCCCAAAGTGGGGGGCGACCCTTGCCCAAGCCCCCCCCCATCCACTAACACACACACACACACACACTATCCCTGGTGTCTACGTGGCTTCTGCCCCCCTTGGGGGCAGGTGGGTCTAGAAAAATAGGCCCATCTGCCCCCAGGGGGGGCAGAAATGGCCAACAGGTCAATGCCCCCCTTGGGGGGGCGCCCCGTGCCCAAGGGGACGCCCTCCCACAAAAATAAACACATAAAAAAAAAACCCTGGCGTTCTAGTGGTTTCTGCCCCCCTTGGGGGCAGATCAGCCTAAAAATAATAGGCTGATCTGTCTCCAAGGGGTGCAGAAATGGCCTGGGTACATGTGCCCCCAAAGTGGGGGGCGACCCTTGCCCAAGCCCCCCCCCATCCACTAACACACACACACACACACACACTATCCCTGGTGTCTACGTGGCTTCTGCCCCCCTTGGGGGCAGGTGGGTCTAGAAAAATAGGCCCATCTGCCCCCAGGGGGGGCAGAAATGGCCAACAGGTCAATGCCCCCCTTGGGGGGGCGCCCCGTGCCCGAGCGGACGCCCCCCCACAAAAATAAACACATAAAAAAAAATCCCTGGCGTTCTAGTGGTTTCTGCCCCCCTTGGGGGCAGATCAGCCTAAAAATAATAGGCTGATCTGTCTCCAAGGGGTGCAGAAATGGCCTGGGTACATGTGCCCCCAAAGTGGGGGGCGACCCTTGCCCAAGCCCCCCCCCATCCACTAACACACACACACACACACACTATCCCTGGTGTCTACGTGGCTTCTGCCCCCCTTGGGGGCAGGTGGGTCTAGAAAAATAGGCCCATCTGCCCCCAGGGGGGGCAGAAATGGCCAACAGGTCAATGCCCCCCTTGGGGGGGCGCCCCGTGCCCATGGGGACGCCCCCCCACAAAAATAAACACATAAAAAAACATCCCTGGCGTTCTAGTGGTTTCTGCCCCCCTTGGGGCAGATCAACCTAAAAATAATAGGCTGATCTGCCCTCAAGGGGGGCAGAAATGGCCCTAAAAGACATGCCCCCCAAAGGGGAGCGACCCTTGCCCAAGGGGGCGCCCCCCCATCCACTACACACACAATCCCTGGTGCCTAAGTGGCTTCTGCCCCCCTTGGGGGCAGATGGACCTAAAAAAAATAGGCCGATCTGCCCCCAAGGGGGGCAGAAATGGCCAACAGTTCTCTGCCCCCTTGGGGGGGGCGCCCCTTGCCCAAGGGGGCACCCCCTCCCAACATACCTGCACAGAAAATATAATTCCCTGGTGATCCAGTGGTTTCTGCCCCCCTTGGGGGCAGATCCGCCAAAAAGTAGGCCAATCTGCCCCCAAGGGGGGCAGAAATGGCCGTAACTAATTGACCCCACAAGGGGAGCGACCCTTGCCCAAGGGGCCGCTCCCCGCCAGCAAGAAACACGAGCAAACAAAAAAAAAAAAAAATCCCTGGTGTCTAGTGGGCATTCCTGCTGCCCGATCGCAATGCGATCGGGCAGCAGGAATGCTCAAAGAGACACCGGGGGAAAGGAAAAGCCTTTCCTTTCCCCCGGTGCCTCTTTAGCCCAAACCCCCCACCCACCGGGAAGAGGAACTCACCTCTTTCCTCGTCGCCGCACAGGAAGCAAATGGCTTCCTGTGCGGCGAAATCCCCATAATGAAGTCAGCGCGCGATCGCGCGCTGACGTCATTATGGGGGGGTGGGGGGGTCGGGGGTGGAAGGGGAAGGGCTTCCCCTTCCATCCCTGACTTTGGGGGGGTGGGGGGAAGCACACAGAGGGAGCGAGAGCGCTCCCTCTGGGCTGTGTGCGGAGGACGTAGTGGTTACGTCCTCGGCACAGCAGCACTGTGCCGCGGGACGTAACCACTATGTCCGCGGCACAGAAGGGGTTAAGGCTTGGCAAGAGGTTTTAAATGCCAAGTGAACACTGCATTGTAATACTGCGTTCAGGCGTGGGACATATTTTAAGTGCTACTTCAGTGGGTATCACAAGCACTCCTGCAGCCCAAATTGCAGTATTTAATTTATAGGCCCTGGACACATGTAGTGCACTTTACTATGGTACTTCTAAGTACATTATATATGCCAATTAGGTATACCAATCAAACCAAGATAGGGAGAGAGCACAAGCTCTGTAGCACTGACTAGCAGTGGTAAAGTGCACAGAGTCCTAAGGCATATGAAAATGAAATCAGCAAAAAGTGAAGGCTAAAAGGCCAAATGTTTGGGGGTAAGCCTGCAGAGAGAACCATATCCAACACCACCTCAGCAGAGCCTCGGGAACATGAAAGGATCCAACCATTATGAACCCACACCTGGATCCAACCTGAGTGAGTCGTGACCCTCCAAGAGATGTCCCTCTAGTCCAAGACCCTTGGAAGCAGTGCCACATGTGCTCAAATAGCCCAAATACAAAACTTGGGGCTTTGAGCATTTTCAGCCAAAAACTCTTCTGACCTACCTACTCGTCGATCTGCCCAGGGTGCATTACATTGGCCTGACATTGTGGTAGCTTCCATGACGTTCTTCTCCATAGCAGCAAATCTTGTTCAGCGGCTCCTTGCATAAGGGGTATCTGGTCTTTTGGAGCCCTCCTTTTCTGCAGCCTGCAGCTTCATCCTGCCAGAGATTTTTAAAGCCCAAAAAAGAAACTAAGGGCCTAATTTAGATTTTGGTAGATTGGTTACTCTGTCACAACAGTGACGAATATACCATCCGTCGAAATATAAATTAAATATATATATAATATACATAAATTAAATAGGAAATAATAGCAATTATATTTTGGCCGGCGGGATATCTGTCACCGTTGAGACAGAGTAAACCATCAGCTGACATCTAAATTAGGCCCTAAGTCTGAACATAGAAATCTTAACCACCAACTCGTCCAGCGACTCCTCGACTATGCCTCCTCCTTGGACAATGTCAGCTGCCTTACCCCAGTGAACTTTACCTATTCAGGAATTATTCTACAGAAATTCATCTTTCACACCACCTTCTTGTGCCCTCTGTACTGTGGTTTTGGCACACAGGACCCATGTTGTATTTCTTCTGTGACACTTCATCGTCTCACCCCTTTGTAGGTCCCCTCCAAAAGCACATAAACCCATTGAACCTCATGTACCGTTTTTCATTTAGTTTGTTTTGTTTGCAGGCGAGCCACGTTTATTGGTTTCAAAGTTTATTGGTTTCATCTGCCATGACCTATTTACTCACTTGCTAATGTTTATTGGTTCCACCTGTCATAGTTGCTTGGCTCCAACTGCCTTGACCTACTGATTCCACCTGCTGTTAATTGATTCCACCTGTTAATTCTTATTGCGTTCAACGTCCTTTACTAGCTTTCCGTAAAGGTCAAAACTGTTATGTTATCCCGCGTTCTCTCCCATGGCTCGTTTGGAACTTCCTTGTCCCCCACGTTCAGGAACCTGAATCAGTGCTTTGTCTTGTTCCTGTCCTGAGCAAGCATCATTCCAGCATTAAACCTTCTGAGTCAACATGAATCCCCCAATGCTCTAGTCTTCCTCAGCCCAAGCCTACTTGCTTCTTCTGTGATCCTGACACCATCAACATCTCCTTGTCTTAGTGCTCAGTCTGACAATTCTCTTTAGCTCCCTGCACCACAGCCTCGGGATTCTGGTTGAAGGATTAAGGACAAGGCTAAGTACTTCTACACAGATTAGTCAGCACTGATCTATAGATTAAGCATAAGACTAAAGACAATACTGAGTTTTTTGAAAGAGAAAACTTGTCTTTTTGGATATCGGACATTATCTTTGTTCTCAATGTTTCTATAGTCTTAGCACTCTCAACACATTCACAGAGCAGATGCTCTGAACTTTATTTACATCAGAACTGAAAACCTGCATGCAAGTATTTCTTGACAAGTTCTTGTAATAAGTACAAGAGAAGACGTTAGAGCGCACTATACATGTATTCAAGCTTGAAATGAAAACTGTATGTTAACCGATTCTTGGCAGTACCAGAAATTCCAGGTTTACTTTTGAATTGTCCCTGCTCTCTCGCAGTGTTTGTGATGAAGCCAGTAGGTGTATATTATTGTAAAGAACTACTTAGCCACTATATGCTGAAAACTGATGGTAAACTAGTCTCCTGGTTATTTCCTTAGCCACTATATGCTGAGAAATGTTGGTAAATTATTACCCTTGTTATTTCCAGTGCACTGCATTCGCACCAACACCAAAAGGTCCAGAGACTGCAAACCCTCTTACGCAGTGTCACAAGGCAGAAGACCAGACCCAGTGCTGCAAGTCTATCTTTTCTTGTTTTATCAAAACACGTTTCTCTCAGGGGCAGTGGTTATTTAAGGGCTGTTGTGCTTAAACCATAGGCTGTGGGTATAAGAGGACCAGCATTGTCTCTGTGGTCAGAATCAGACAGGTGCGTGACACATCTAAGTCTGAAGGTAAGCGGAGAACAGGCCCAATCTACTTGGTGCATTTGGACCACACTCCATCGCAGTCCCCCAGAACTTTTGACTATGCTGCGGTCTTGTACAAGTATATGTGCAAGGTTGAGACTTTAATCTTTTAGGAGCTATTTTTTACTTTATATTTTAAAAATCCATAACTCCAGTTTTACTGATTGAATTTTTGTCATTTTGGTGTTAAATAATTTCTTAAGTTATAATCTAGTTTTTTTAATTGGTGTGGAATTTAAAGGTATTGGAACACTCTACATTAGCACCTGTTGCCGGAGCAAAGTCCTTAATTTTCTAATCTGAGTGAACGTGTCTTCATTTGGGAAGCTGGACAAATGTTTTCACCGATGTTTCGCCAGAGTGCTCCTCCGGCATGTGCTCCACCCTCCACCAGAATCGAGTCCCGGAGGGAGCTTTGGACATTTGTGAATTAGTTAAATATGTATTATACATTCTATTACAGTGCATTACGGGGGCACAAGTTATAGTTAGCGGAAGTAACTAGAACTGCTGAATTTCCCTGGTTTTACACACGTGAAATGTGAACCTAAATGTAACATCCATGTAAGCTTTGTTTTTTTCAGTGAATTTCTATGCTTATTTGATTCTATTTCCTAACCATAACGTCCCTGTAACCCTTTTTTAAGTGAATTCCTACAGTTTTATTTTCACATAAAGTAATTTTCATTACTATATGCTAATCCAACCCCCACTGCGGAGGCCTGTGGCCAGGTCCTCCACCCAACCCCTACAACCACCCAACCCTGCGCTGCGCATGGTCTTCGGCAGTGCGCAAAGTGGGTTGGTGCAGATACTGGCAATTGGCCCAGCCCTGCAGCCATCCCCCATAATGTTCCAAGCCTGTGTTATGCATAAACTTCAGCCTTGCGCAGCGAGGGTTTGCTGCAGAGCCTACGACCAACCCCTATAACCACCCAACCCCACTCTGCTCACAGCTTTAGGTCATGCACAGTGGGGGATGGCCACCATGCCTGCCCTACAGCCCCCTTCCTCAGACCAATCTAGGCCCTGGGGGACCCCATCCCCTAGGGCCAAGCCTAAATATTTAATTTTTTTAGGGGAGGGGACCATATGGCCCCATCTCCCCAGGCCAATCGCGGCCCCAGGGACACCATCCCTCGGGTCCTGCCCTATTTATTTTTGGGGGGGGGGAGAAGAGTAGCCCCTCTTCCGAGGTCGATATCCGCCCTAGGGACTCCATCCCCAAGGGCCTGGCCTAATTATTTCATATTATTGGGGGGAGGTGGGGTGTCTGGTCTCCTCCCCAGGGCTGATCTCGACACTGGGGGACCCCATCTCCTGGGGCCCAGCCTAATTATTATTATTTTTTTAGGAGTGGGCCACGTGCCTCCCCTCCTGAGGGCTGATCTTGGCCCGAGGCCCTGATCCACTGGGGCCAGGTCTAATTATTTATTTTTTCTTTGGGGAGGGGAGATGCATGGCACCTCTCCCCAGGGCTGATCTCAGGCCTCAGGGACCTGATCCCCTGCGGCCCATCCTAATTATGATTATTTTTTTAGGAGGGGGCCATTCTCGGCTCTGGGGCCCCATCCACAACGGTCTGGCCTAAACATTATTTTTTGGGGGAGGTGCGACCACGTGACCCCCATCCCCAGGGCTGATCTCAGCCCCGGCAACCCCATTCCCCAGGACCCGGACATGTGACACAGGTGGCCCTCCCATGGCACCCAGTCACAATTCTGGGGACTATGAGGGAAGCCTGAAAGCCCTCACAGTCCCAGGCAGCTCTTCACCTCCTATGGGAGTGGGCATTGCTGTCACATAGAGGGAGCTCCTTTAGCATAGCAGGCTCTGCAAGGGGGGCTATATGGCACCCTCAAACATCAGTAGCCGTGGGCAGGTGGTGGTCCCCAGGGTCCAGGGGCCAGGGCCTGAAACAACCCCCTATTTGTTTTAATGTCAGCCCCAGATAGGTGGCATTATATTTATGTAAAGCACCAAGGAGGTGGTGGTCTCCAGGGCTGCAGGGAGCCCGGTGGCTCCTGATTAGATTTATTTAAAGTCCTGGGGAGGTGGCGGTCACCAGGGCTGCTGGGGGGACCAGGAGGCCCTGTGTTAGATTTGTTAAAAGCCCTGGGGAGGTGACGGCCCCTGGGGCTGCAGAGGGGCCACGCAGCCCCTCCACATTACCTTTCTTTAAAGCCCCGGGAGATGGGGGTCCCTGGATCTGCAGGTGGTAGGCAACCCCCCACATTTCATTTATTCAAGTGGCACCAAAGTTATTGGCAAAACAACAAATGTTCCATCTATGGAAAAAATACCTAAATATAACTAACGAGAGGCGACAGCCACTAGTTTATAGATATATCTCCTTATTCGGGCCCCAATGTTGCTGCCTCCTGATGGTGGTGGTGGTGCGTGTGCTGGTCAGGCACCCCATCACAATATACCATTCACTCCTTCCACTCTCACTAGGAAGAAAAACACACACACTCAGTAGCATGCATAATAGAGAAGCTTTAATTCATTTTCCCATCTTCATAAGGCACCAACAACATTCCGGGTGACACACCCAATGCATTTCGGCTTGTGCCTTGATCATGGGTGGGTTGCTCCACTTTGACCATGATTTAATTTAACACCACTAAATTAATTTGATAAAATCTATTCAACCAATATCATGAATAATGTTAGAGTCTATGAATATTAAATATACTATGCTCACTCCAGTCTACACAACAGTAGCAACAGTGGGAAAAGTATTGGACTTTTGAGGGGTTACATTGACTATTCTTACGCCAAACAATAAAACAGTTGTAAAAGCTTTGGATTTCGGAGCAGTGACATTTACTGTTTCCACTCCAAACAGCGCAGTAGTAGGAAAAGTGTTGGATGTTGGAGGGGTAAAATTTACTATTCCCACTCCAGTCAGTGCAAAAGTAGGGAAAGCATTGGAATTCAGAGGAGTGAAATATACTATTGAAAGTGTTGGACGTCGGCGGGGTAACATTTACTATTCCAATGCCAGTGTCTGCCATAGGGGGGCAATTGTGAATTTCAGAATGGGAAAATGTAATATTACCACTCCAAACAGCGCAACTACAGGGAAAGTGAAATGTGAAGATATCAATTCTACTATTCCTACTGCAGCCTAAGCAGGAGTAGTGAAAGTACTTGACTTCAAACACATTACATTACATATATGAGTAACACCTTGAATGTAGAAAAAATAATAAACTAAAAAAAAAATAACGACCAAAAATGTTTTATATATATATATATATATAAATATATATATAAATATATATATATGTATATGTATATATATATATATATATATATATATATATATATATATATATACACACATATATACACACATATATATATATATATATATATATATATAAACAATTGATTTACATAATTATTATTTAAAAATAATTATCAGTAAAATCAATCTTTTTATTTTAGATTCAAGATCCATAAAACATACATAAAATGCAAATCATTATTTGATTCAAAAACAAGGTTGCACAATTGTAATATAAGCAATAATTGGATCTGTGTCCTAATGTGCTAAGTGGCAATTATTTTTCTAAAAAAGAGAGTTGATAAAAGACAAATTGATACAGATTAAAATATCATAGCCAAAATCCTTATACTCCTAGTGCAGCAGTAAAAACGACGTTGGGAGAATAAAACATGTTAAAATATATCACTGTGAAGTGTCATTATCAGAAGTGCAAGGTAAACCCTCCTGGTACCATTAACGAGTAAGCCAGGGAGCGTGCAGGAATCTAGCCACACTGATAACTACAGCTTCACTGGTGTCAGACTTCAGGATTCTCATGGCTACCTCATATTTCCTGATGCCTACTAGATTGCATACAGTTATAATCCATTCTGTGCGGGGGGTCCTATAAGCAGTACAAAATAGTAAAAAGTGATGCAAGGTTTCAGGGACAAATGTACAAGCAGGACACACAATGTTCATCTCAGTGTGGTTGCCCCAGCGGGCGGTGAACCCAAAGATGGGAAAGGACCTATATCTAAATTTATGGTATAACTGTCTTGGGAAGGAACGTTGGACACTGTCAAGGGAAACATCATAAATTTGAATGCTTTATGGTCAAGAACTTTGTCGATCAAACTAACTGGCTTACAATTCTTCACCTTTCTGCCAGAAGGTGTTCCATACAGCTGTCCCTAATCAATTGTCTTGCCATTTGTATATCTTCATCTGGGGTATCCCAAAAGTAATGGTGACCAAGTAAATAAAACATTTTCTTTATATATGTCAACCTTGGGATTCTTGAGTGGCCCTTTATGCTTAGAAGTTGACTATAACTGTGGTATATTTTACGCTATGCCAGCATGATTAAGGTTAAGTACTGCAGAGCAAAGAATGTTATGTTATGTTACGGTTCCTATATAGCGCATGGCTACCCGAAGGCCTCCCAGCACTAGAGGACAACTCTCCAAAAAAAGGATGCATGGCAAAGCATATTAGAACAGCCAGGTATTTAGTCCTTTCTGAAAATTCAGTTCATGACTCGTAGCCCGAAGCCTTTGGGGGAGGGAATTCCACAGTTTGGCTCCAAGGTAAGCCATTGTGGTGCCTCCCCATCTGGATTTTTTAACTCTATGTACTGTGGCAAGAGCTGCTGAGGCCGACCTGAGTTTTCTGGTTGGAATATAAAAAGATACAAGGGTCTTTAAGTGACTTGGACCTCTGTTGTATAGTGATCTATGCATACAGCACAGGGTTTGAAACACTATGCGCTGTTCCACTGGGAGCCAGTGAAGATCAACGAGGGCAGTTTTAACCGAGAGATGCCTCAGTGCATCTAGAAGAAGCCGGGCCACAGTATTTTGTACTACTTGTAGTTTCCTTTTGACATATCTTGGAGAACCAAGCAGTAGTCCATTTCCATAATCCAATCTAAAAATAATGAGAGCCTGAATGATGAGTCGTTTTGCCAGAAATGGAAGTATGGCAAAGATTTTCCTCAAAAGCCTCATTATACTAAAACAGGTAGCAGAGATGCTCTTAGCTTGGTATTCCAAAGTGAGTTGGGGGTCAAGCCAAACTCCTAGGCTTTTGACATAATTCTTAGGAGCTGGCAACTCCCTCAAAGAAATCGGCAGCATAGTTTTGTCTTTGTTTAATTGGAGCACATTAGCATTCATCCATCTAAATACTGTCTGTAAACAACGAGGCAAAAGGCAGTCATCAGGACCTGAACTGGAAGAGAACGAGACCACTAACTGGGTATCGTCAGCATAGGAAACCAAAGAAATCCAAAATGACTCCACTATCTTAGCCAGTGAAGCCATGTATATTTTGAATAATGTGGGACTGAGAGAAGAGCCCTGTGGCACCCCACAGCTGCATTTAAATTTACTTGAAAGAAATGAACGGTTGAGAACCTGAAATGTACTTCCCTTCAAAAATGAGGAAAGCCACTTCCCTTAATTCCAATTTCTTTCATCCTCTGACACAGCAGATGGTGCTCTACCGTGTCGAATGCCACGCTGAGGTCCAGGAGTATGATCGCCGTAGGAACCCCCTGATCCATGCGCTTCCTAGCCTCGTCCAAAACAGTAATCAGAGCAGATTCAGTGTTGAGTAAGGGCCTGAAACCCATTGGGTGGGGTGAAGGATATTGTTATCCTCTAAATATGTGGAAAGTTGAGCATTAATATGTTTGTGTAATATTTTGGTGGGAGAAGGAAGTAGCGAGATAGGTCTATAGTTTTTCAGCACTGATGTATCCAGGTTCGATTTTTTCAACAAAGGTCTTATTATCGCGTGTTTCCATTGATCGGGGACAATGCTTCTAGATAGGGAGAGATTTATCAGATCCGTCAGAACAGGAATGATAACTGAGCCCCCTAGGGCCATTATCGATGGAGGGGTGGAGTCCAAGGGGGATCCAGACTTGAGGGCTGACAAAGAAGAAGCAACCTGATCCTGTGAAATAAAAGAAAATTGTGAAATGGAGGCAGCACAGCTAGGATGAAGATCTATCATATCCTCTGAGTGAGGCTCGTTATTTGAAAAGCTTGAATAAATGTCTACAATTTTTTGTTGAAAGAATAATGCTAAATTGTTGCTGTGTTCTTGTGATGCTTCAATTAGATTGCCCTCAGAGGGTGAGAGTAGAATTTCTTTAAATATCTGAAATATCTCTTTAGAAGAGTTGGAAGATTGTTCAATCCTAGCAGCATAATAGGTACTTTGCGATAGTTTCATTTCTGCGTGGAATGTAACAACATGGTGCACAATTGGAAATGTAGTTGATGATTATCAAGTTGCTTGGGTCACAAGTTGAAAGAACTGGCTTTACAGACACCTGCAACTACTTACCAATGATTAAGGCATTCCAGCTGAAATGCATCAGGAGGACTCTGTTGGAGCTGCTTTTCACATTGTGCATAAATGCTTGGATGTTTTTTTAATGGGTGCCTGTTTAATATATATACATATATATATAGATATATACATATATGTATATATCTATATATATATAAATATATATATAAATATGTATATATCTAAAAACTATCAATTTACATAATTACTATTAAAAAATAATTATCAATTAATGAATTATTATTCAATTATTTATTAACTTCCTACCATGTACCCCTACAAACCTAGCTTTCTGCGCCTAAAATATTACTAAACACACTATTCAATAGCTTAAATATTTGAAACAAATTCAATACTTGAGGACAAATTAATAATGAATTGTTAATTAACTATTATTTAATACACTTCCTACCCTATAGCCCTACAAATCTAACATTACATGACAAAAATGTAACTCAAATAAATAAATATAGCACTACTTATATAATTGATAATCAATTAACTAATTAATTAATAGGGCTTCTGGTTTTATGGTATTTATTTTTTTAACATTTCCGTCTGTATTTATCCATATTTATTTTTTGCTCATTATATCTGTATTTACCCACTTTTATTTTTGTCACAATCAAAGAAAGGTGCTGCAGCTAGTATTTTTCCACATTTATTTAAATTGACAATACACACTTTCACTCAGTTGTTATAGGTTTATATATATTTAAATATACCCCAAATTAAGTAAATACAATACATTCACCTGAAAACGTTGCTATTGTAGTACAAGCACATCTTAAGGGCTTTGGGGGCCCTTGGTCAAATGTATTTTGCAGCCTTGTTCAGAACAACTTTGAATTTATGATCAGGTTTCTGCTCTTTCATGCCCTGCTTGGCCATGCCACTGAGAGTGCACAGGTAAGTGGTCTAAATTCCTAATTTGTTTACATCTAAAATTCAGGGATAGTGATGTGTGTTTTCAGTATTGCAACCCAGCAGCAGCTCACTAATATTACTGCAAATAATCTATGTGAAACCCTCTCATTTCTCATGTGCAAACTTTTATTTATGGATGTTGCATGCAACATAAACATATTTTTCCACAAACTGTCTCTGATATATTCCCGCACATCACACACTTCAAAATAAATGAAAGGAAAACGATATCTAAAACAATCTGTTTGTGAATTGTTCAAGATCATCAGAGTAGGACTCTACAGAATAGAGCTGGCTCTATCAGGAGCCTCCTGAAAGGCTAGGGACCTGAGCCAGAGCCCATTTTACCCATGTCTTAAAATGTCTGTGTGCTAGAGAGGTGAGTGATCCTTCGCTCCTCCGTGAATCAGGAGAGAAGGATCGCTCACCTCTCCTTGAAACTCTGATTTTTATTGCCTCAATAGTGCATGGCAGTGTTGGGCAAATGGTCTTTTGTATTATCACTGTAAGCGGAGAGGTGAGCGATCCTTCGCTCCCAATTCACACTTCTCTCTGCTCACAGTGACAATACAAAACACCATTTGTCCACTATTGCCCTGCACTATTGAGGCACTAAGAATCTGAGTTTCAAGGCAGTACTTAGAAGTGTGATTCACACTTATCTGCAATGTCTTGAAACTCAGAATGGTTGTAAACAGAGAGGTGAGCAATCTTACTCTCCTAATTCACACTTTTCTCCGCTTACAGTGATAATCAGTGCTTAAGTTCCTTAATTATGCAACACAGACTCACACTAACTAGTCTCTGAGATGGGACCAGGAATCGCAATAAGGGTGTGGGGTACAGACACTCTCTGAAAAAGCTGTGGGAAAACACAGATTTTTTTTTTCTAGGTGTGATATTGTTTATGGGGGGATTTACAAATTCATCTCATTCCAGCGTATGCACTGTGTAAATGGCAGTGCTTAATTTGTCAATAAAAATGTGCTGGAGTCCAAAACTCTCCTTTGAAACATGCGGCTGCTGCCATTAAATGTGGGAGCAGAGAATACTGAGGCAGCATAATTCTGAAGCCATCTCTGGCCTCCATAATCCATTTAAAGGCATCTCAAGCCCCTTCAGCTCACTCTTGCAGCTTTCTGAGACACTTTTTCATTTTTCTCTTCCTCTGTCTATCCCATATGTGTCTTTCACTCGCAGTAAATGCTTGAGGTAGAAAAATAAGCGCTGGCCCTCAAAAATAGATGCTAATGCCTCCCACCGGAAACAACAAGCACAAATTAAGCACTGCTGAATACAAAACACCATTCGCCCACCATTACCCCCACTACTGAGGTATTGAAAATCCGAGTTTCACGGTGGTGCAGAGAAGTGTGATTCACACTTCTCTGCACCATCTTGAAACTCAGAATGGCTGTAAGTGGAGAGGTGAGCGATCCTTCGCTTCTGTGTGAATCAGGAGCGAAGAATCGCTCACTTCTCCGCTTACAGTGATGCTGCTAAAGCACATTCTGCACTAGTCACACAAACATCCCAAGTCCACAAACCAGTGACAACCATCCCTATCAGTTACCTTTGGACTGGCTGCGGGGGAGCGAGGCACAGATCTCACTTGATCCCCAGAGATGAAGAAATCAAAAGGGGTGGGCCAGCAACGAACAGCTGACAGCTGGGCAGGCGGCAAGTCTGGGGCATCAGGAAACAGGGAGGCCTCTTTCCAATTGGAAGGGGGGGTGGTTGCAGGTCGCAGCACAGGTAGAACGAAGGAAGGAGAAGGGTGAGCGCCAACAAATAAAGGGCAAAAAGCTATGGGGGCTGGGCCGGCGAAGTGTTGCCACGCCCATTCAGAGACGTAAGGAACCCTCCAAAATTAGGAAAAAGCAGAGTTATGGGGCAGGACAGAGAGTAATGCAAGACAGAAAGGAGTTCTTCTCAGGAAGAGGGGCATGGCAAGGCAACCCTCAATCGGTTGCAGCATGAAGTCTCTGAATTGGATTCAGCAGTATTTTACTGTTCATATTTATACAAACAGACAAAGGAAAAATAGATTTCCGTCTGTATTTATGTGTATAAATTCGTATAAATGGAAAACTGGGAGCCTTATTAATTAGCAATGAATAATTATTTGTTTATTAATCATTACTCAATTAACCTCCCACCTTATACTCCTACAAACCTAGCACCACACATCTACAATTACTTAAATAACTTCCTGCCCTACACCCCTACAAACCCATCATCCCCCAACTCAAATGTAACTCATATAAATAGTTATAACACAATTTACATAATTGCTAAACATGTAAAATAATAATAATAATTAATTGTTAATTAACTATTACTTAATTAACTTCCTATCCTATCACCCTACAAACTGAGCATGCAAGAACTAAAAGTAACTCAAATAAATATGTGTAGCACAATTGATAATCAATGAACTAATTAATTAATAATTAATAAGAAATAAAGTATTGCTTGATTAAATTCTTACCCTATACCCTTACCATCCAGCAGCCGACACCTAGAACATAGTAAAATAAATAATTATACAATGTAATAATTAATAATCAATTGGCTAATCATCAATAAATTAATCATTTGTTGTTAATTATCACTTAATTAACTACCCACCCTATACCAGTACAGACCTAGCAACCTGCACCTATATTTTACCCAAATAAATCATTTTTACATAATTTACAAAATGTATGCCAATCAAATAATCAAAAAAATATATATGTTAATTAATAATATGTTTGCCTCATTAACTGCACCCTCTATCCTCCTTAGTATACTGCAAAATTACTATTAACAATTCAATTCAAAATTCTACTTCACTTAAACTTATAAACTACATCTAAAAAATTATCAATAATTACACAAACATCAACACAAAATTCATATATGAACTAAACAGGTTAAAATAATTTAAAATTATATTAAAAATGATATGCTTCAAAATTAGGTCACTTACCTAAAAATATGATATTTCTGAATGTGATACTTTTGCATCACTATCTTTTTGTGTCACAATATTTTTTCTAATATTTGTGTATCCAAAACTTAAAAACTTGAGATTTTGTCCAAACACCCATTTTGAGTAACATTTCACCATGTTGTGTTCGTTGACCCAACCTGTTTAGATGGCGAATCCAAATGTATTCAAAATAATTTAAGAGTTGTGCCAATGTTTCTTTGATTTGTCAAAATTACTTCAATTAAATAATGGAAGTGTAGAATTCATATACAAATTTAGGAAGTTCAAAACATAATGTTGTTAGTTTAGAAAGTATGAATTATAATTTGCTACTTGGTATGTATTTTTCAACTAAGAATGTTTCTTGATTTTTTTTCCAATATGCCTGGGGAAATTTAAAAAAACTTCCTTGAATTTGGGTACCTTGATACATTTCTAAAAGGTATTAATTATTGATAATTCTAAATCAATTATTATTTTACTATGACTTTGTTGATTGTTTTTGATTTAATAACTGACAAAAAGGGTATGTTTAAGCTAGTTTATAAGATAGCAAGCTAGGTTCTAGGGATACTGTTGTGTTGGGAAAATGGGTTGGGTGTTGATTTAAATGTCCCATCCAACATACAGATTCCACTATCCGCTAGGGTTATGTAGGGTTGTAAAAATGACAATATGTTTATGAGGGTCTTTGTTATCATATAGTAGGAAGGGTTTGTGATAAAAGCCTCTGTTAGTTCAGGGGGAATATTAATATCACTCTGTGTTTTTAGATGGTATTAGTTCTGCATTACTTGCCTGTTTTTGTCTTTGAACCATTTCTCTTGAATCTGGAATTGTGGGCATGCTGCCTGCTATATGCATGGGGATGTTTTGTGCTATCTCCCTTTATACTGAGCCACAGCATGCACTGGTGGTAGCACCAAGCATTTTTTTTTTCTTACTTCCAACTCTGTTGTAGAGTCAGAGAGGTTAGGCCCTGCTGTCTTATCGACTCAATCACTAAGAGGAACAGCGCCGCTCTGACTCTGCAATAAATTAAGAAGTAATTCACATATCTCCAATGACTCCTTGGCTCAATAAGTTTATCCTTACAGTAAATGTACCCACCATACGTAGGAAGTTTATTTCCATATTTACTCAGCACATAATCAGCTTTCCACAGGTTGTCCATTTTTGTTGTATTCTGTAAAAAATAAAAACAATGACTGTTCATAACAAGATGTGTTTTTACGATTGCCTATGGTTTGAATTTATTTGCCCTGTTTTTCCATGGTAATATATGGTAAGGTTTTGCAAATGTTAAAAGGATAGATAGTTAATCTGTTTAGGAATCTGTTGAGAAATAAGATTTGTTTTGTTATTTTCTTGTATGAAGACATTTTAGAATGGTTAATCTACAGTTGTTTGTTGAAAATGTGTTTATTTACCTTTGAAATATGGAGGTGCTTTATGTTGTGGTTTGTTTGCACTGTACTTTCTGCTTCATGGATAAAATACATCAAATAATTGTTTTGTGAATTGTTGTCCATGGTCTTTGTCTATTCCTGTTTAAGAATATAATTTATTTTATTTAGTTTACTCTGTCAAAGTCAATATTGTTAGCTGTAATCTTGTGAAAAGATGTATTGTGTTATTGTTTTTTCTAATATAGGAATAAAGTACTGCATTAATCTTCTCTTCAAATACTATTTTTATTAAAGATAAGTTGTAGGTAGGTTTGTTTAATTTCATATAACACTTTCAAAAGAGTTTAATATTTTGTTTAAAAAAATAGACATAGTTAATAATCTGATTACCATACTTTTAAAAATGTTGCTTTTATTGTTGTTATTTTTAGCTAGATGTAAGTATTTTCTCTTCTGTATGGTCTACATTCAAAAAGTGTGTGGTCACATCAGATATTATCATACCACTGTGCACAAACGGAGGATGTAGCATTTTGTAGTCTATTTTAGGATTTGCTGTTAATTTAAATGGAGAATGTGTTCTAATTGACTTATCTTATTTAATGAAATTCTGAGAACCCAGGTTTTTAAGTAAAGACAATTTTTTTCTACTATTTTCTGTCCTTCCTCAATGCTTTCAGCTGATATCTTGGTTGGGGACAATATGTTTTTTATCACATTTTAATTATATTTTGATATTTTCACAAATGAAATAATTAGAATGCTTTTAAAATAGAAAAATACTTTCCAATGCTCAAAGGTGTAGCAACCATGTTTCCTGTTAAAGGTATTGTTAGTGTTAGCATGCATATTTTTGTGGCAAATGCATACATGGTAAAGGCATGCTTTGTAAAGCTTGAGTTATTACCAATTCCCAAGAAGTACCAGAAAGAGGACGATTGGTGCATACCTTTGAACCCTGCTGCTGCTGTCTTTGTGTTTCTGGGATGGGGATGACAGACTCTGTGAGTGACTGATAGGGGTCCACTGGCGCACAATCAAAAATTATACTGCACCCAGGCCCCACCTGCACATCCTTCACATCTGCAGCCACACCTGAGCAAATACTCACATGTATCCAGCACTGATGTATTAACATAATCTGACCATCACTCTGCTGGATGACCTAACTGCAGTGTGGGTTTCTCAGTGTCCGTATTAGGAACAGAAAGGTGTTCAGAAACAAATGCTCATCCTGCACATTGCACAAAGCAAAGATCATGTGCTCCACTTGTAATTGTGATTCTCAGAGGAATTGTGTGAATGAGGTGCACAGCTGTTGAAATGTTGACAGGGCAAACGTAAACAGGAGAGTGTGTGTGTTTTGTGTAGTGAGTGTGGTGGTTAAGTGAAGGCAATGTAGGTAAGTAGATGCAGAAAAAGTGAAAAGAGGGTGCTGAAGAGGAAAGAGAAGAGGTCCAATGTATGCAGATTGGGAACATCATAAAACTATGGGAAGAAAAAGGGCATAAGTGTCAATCAGAAAGAATGCATAAGACGGTGCTGTTAGGGGAAGAAAGAGAGTGATTAAGGCACCCCGCACACTACTACTCCTTCCACAAACCTTAGTAATGTTTAATTCCCAGTATTATTTTTTTAGAATTCGAACTCTATCAATTCTAGTTATTCACTACAAAATCATTGCTGTAACTCTTTTATCTGACTCTGCTAACAAGCATTGGCAAAGTCAATTTTGTTGGCTTGTTTTAGGTGCTTGTTGGTGATATGTGATATGACTGGAAGCAGAAACAGACAGGTCAGACTGGATTTAAAATATTGGTTGGGTGGTATGCTCTTGGAAGCAATGTTTTTTAGTTTACATGTTTTAAGCCATGCCTTTAATTATATAGGCCACATCTCTTGGAAAGGATTCTGTTGTGGTCTCTTTCTATCTTATGCATTCTCCCCCTATATTAATGTTCCTTGCTGATCAGCCAGTGAGTGGGGTAATTTTATGGTTGGAATGTTGAGAGTGTTTGTGCTTGGATGAGTAGATAGTTGGAGTGAGAAGGACTGAGCGGCAGGATGCTGCTCCTGGTGGGGCCTTATCTGTTACATTCAACTAAGCTAATAAACCTACCTCTTTTATAACCTACAAGTATCAATCATTGATTGCAACACTGGTGATGATTTAAGAAAGTAGTAGTGGGGTGAAAAAAGAAGGAAACTGAATCTACAGAGAAACTAAGGAGAAACTAGATTACAGAGGAAAACCTGGAGAAGAGAGATTGGAAACCTAAGAGGAAAATAGATGTTGAAAGAAGAAACGTGGACACCCTGAACCCCACCAGCATCTCAAACCATCTGACAGCCTGCTGACGGGGAGGGTGGTGTGCTTAATGTTCACAAAACAACTCTCTGTGAAGCATTCATGGTGATGAATGAACCAGCAGGTGAGGAGCAGCAGCCATTGAAGCTGATAACGAGTCCCTCTATATCAATTTATACACATTAGGACTCATTTTAGGCCGATTAATCTTTTGACCCAGTGGTGAGACACTGTAGAACGAGATAACTGATCAATATGTCAAGCAATATATCAATGATATTATCAACATTTATCACCATAATATACTTCACTTTCGACATTGGTTAAACTGTCGGCGCAACCATGACCTTTCAGTCACGAATAACCACACCTTTATTGGAGTTTTGTGAATTTTATTCCCTATTGATTACAATCTAATAGCAAGAGTATTAATCTCAAAACCAAGAAGCAAAATAGCATAGTCACGATATGGCAACTGTGATAAGATTTTGACAATGCAAAGATCACAAACATGAAAACACCAATGTAAGAGATACACAGATCAGAATGCATTGAACACCATATAAGTCTTAGTTCAGCATAGCGCAACGTCAGTCGCGTTAGTTACGTCAGTCAAGGTGAATGCCTAATCTAACCACTAATTAGCATCAGCATGTTGGACTTCATGCAAAACAATTTAGAACACTAATTTAGAAAACATCTGACTAGGGTCTCTATCCAAAAATACAGCAGTTGGTACCTAGAAAGGAAAAGCATGTAGACAAATTACAATAGCAATTGTCATAATTACCCTCCTCAGGTTAAGTCAGCATACAGGATCAGTCTTCGTCTTCAGGACATCAGTTGGATCACCGTCAATCTATCTCGTCTAAGGGGCAGGGGACACTTCCCTCATAAGGAGGAAAAGTGTAATGGGGCAGTCTATGGATAAGGATGGTTTATTTCAAGTCTCAAATCACCAAACAGAGTGACAGAGTTTCTGGATGCAATCGATGTCATTCCCTACCTAGTTCTCTCGAGTCTTCTGTGTCATGGGTTTTTTATCCCTTTCTCGCAATACCTTCCCCCAAAATCCTATTGGATAGCCGCTACACCCCACTATCTTTAACCTGTCAAATTATACATTAAGTAATGTACTTGTCACCCCACGATAATTTATAACACTTTGATTGGTCTTCATAATTGACGTTTTTCGTAGGTGGCACATCCGGGGTTACTTCATTCTCTGGCACGTTCTTCAGGTCAAAAGTTCTCTTTTCCATGGTCGATTGTCCTTGGATGTTTCAAAAAATGTTGCAAAAACATATAAAACTTATACTAAGACAGCTAGTATGCGAGTGAGAAAAATCCTCACTTGCAACATAAAACAAAGAAAAGAACACATGCTGGGTCATGGCCTTTTGCGAATCAGCACACTGGAGGAACAGAAAAATATGCTTTAATTTGAGAGCTACACAGCTAAGTTTCCAGCTCACGCTAACTTAAGACTTATGAATTCTAATAATGCAATCTTCGTAGGTGTTAGCATATTCAATTAATCATAATGCAAGCAATTATTTCTTAAGGTCGACATTAGTATATGTGTACAATAATAACTTCACTCTTATGAGTATGTTTAGAATACATTCAAATGAATAATATTTTATGTCTATTAATGCAGCATTGTTAAGTATAAGCATTTCACATCTTAAAATAGGTAATATTTAGATTACGCTCTCTCAGTCCCTCCTCTGATGACGCTCGTCATCACACAAATCTTACTTTGATCTTTTCATTTAAAATTTTTCACCTTGCGCATAACACGCATTTCAACATCTTGCCCTTTATGTGAGCTTTCCCATATTTCATTGAACATTTTCTCCCTCTCACTTTCTTCAGTTCTTCTGGCTCTTTTAGTCGAATTTCTTTTTACTTTGTCATTAATTTTACATGCCCCCCATAATCCTAATAGACAAACCAGAATAATTAATAGACCCATTAATATTTTTGCAAGTACCCCATTCCAAATGTTGGTAAACCAGCTTCCGACTCGGGCAATTCCCTTTCCAAATTTCTCCCAAACACCAAGGGCCAGATGTAGCAAACGATTGCGACTCGCAAACGGGCCGATTCGCAATTTGCGACAGTGCAAAATCGGAAATGGGATGCAAAAAGCCCATTTCCGATTCGCAAAAAGCGATGGGACCCGTTTGCGAGTCGCATCCGGTGCGACCCCATTTTGCGACCCACAAATTGCAAGTCGCAATTTGCGAGTCGCAAACCTTATGCAATTGCAACTCGCAAATTGCGACTAGTCGCAAAAAGCCCAGTTTGCATGTCCCATTTACCACTAACTCAGAGCAGGTGGTAACCATTACCAAAGTATAAAAGGGGACCCAGAAGGCATCTGGGTTACTCAACATGGCGGAGATATACCTGATAGCAGTGAGGAGGAGAGTCTACGCAGCCCAGCAGAGGAGGAGGAGGGGCCACAGACAGGAGAAGATATATAGAACCAGGCAGACTCTTTTTCAGCAAACTGAAGCGGAGATCTATGACAGCCATTCTAGAATTAATAGATTTACTGAAACCACAGCTAGAACACAAGACTCTGCGTGGCTGCGCCATCCCTACGCATGTGCAAGTACTATGCGCACTGCACCTCTTGGCCTCAGGGAGCTATCAGGGGGTCATTGCCGTGGCAGGTGGGGTATCCCAAAGTGCAGTGTCAAGGTTCCTCAGGGCATTCCTAGATGCCTTAGTCACGCACATGTCTCACTTCATATACTTACCAAGGAATGAGGCAGAAATTAACAGCACCAAGCTGGACTTTTACCGCATTGCCCACTTTCCTCATGTCATAGGGTGTGTAGATGGGACACACATTCAAATATGCCCCCCTGATAATCTGGAACACATTTTCCGCAACAGGAAGTGTACCCACTCACTCAACATACAGGTTGTTTTTGATGCCCATTATGTCATCACGGACATCGTAGCTAAGTTTCCTGGCAGTACCCATGACTCATACATTTTTAGGCATAGTGGGATACATCAACGCCTGGAACGTGGGGAATTTGGAGACGGTTACCTCCTAGGTAGAGCCACAGACACTTGCAGACATACACACAGGTCACTGTGCACGACAATCTGGACTTCCTAACCGTGTACTTTTGTGCCCAACAGGTGACAGTGCATATGCTCTCAGGCCTTGGATCATGACTCCGTTTTTAACACCCAGAACTGAATCAGAGAGGCAATACAACAGTGCGCATAAGAGGACCAGGAACCTGATCGAGCGCACCTTCGGACTGCTGAAGGCAAGATTCAGATGCCTCCACCGCAGTGGAGGCGCCCTCCAATACACCCCCATTACCGCTTTCAAAATTGTAGTCGCATGCGCCATCCTCCACAACATAGCCACCCGACGTGGGCTACCTCTCACCCCTGCAGACCCAGATCCTGATGATGAAGAGCAAGAACAACCACATCGCCATCATGGGGATAGGAGTCTAGCTAATCAAGGCAGACTGAGACGGGACCACATTGCAACGCAATATTTTGGACGGTACGTGTCAACTCCCACCATACTCACCTATTAACCATTTGTTAAGTGGAACAAAAATAACTGTTTTATTAATGTCATGAAGAAACTATATACAAGTTGAAATTGTCCATGGGCAGGAAAATGCCAACCAGTCATGTGGCACATTAACGCCATGTGCCACATTAATCTGTCCTGGCTGTTATCTATGATCTCCTGCCCCTCCTGCCAGCCTGGCTGGTCCCTGCTGCGTCCATGGTGCTGTGCCTACCACTCCTCAGCACCCTACTGTGAGTGGCAGAGACACTGCTCACTGTTGAGCCCTCCTCCCAGGTGTATTTGTTAACTTCCTGGCTGTGATGCCATCATCATGTGCCAGGAAGTGTTTCCAGAGTGTTCTGGTATGCTTTCTGGAGTGTTCTGCTGCATCTGCAAGCAATTTTGAAGGTATTCGCAATTTGCGACACCCACTCGCTAATTGCGAGTTCGTTTTTGCACACTCGCAAACAGCGACCTCGCAAACTGCGGACTCGCACACAGCGTTACGAGTCCGGCTGCGAGTCGCAAAATCGGATTGCTTTTTTTTCTGGCATTCCAATTTGCGACTCACATTTTGTGAGTCGCATCAACTCGCAAAATGCGAGTCGCAATTTTTATTTTTGCTACATCTGGCCCCAAGTTCTTTCAGATCCTTCAAATCTGTACTATCTCTAGTAAGGTTAGTAACCATGCTTCTAATTTTCTTACTGTTATCAGGTATAAATGAGCAACAATGACGCTCATTAAGCATTTTGCAGACTCCTCCACTCTTTGCTAAAAGAATGTCTAAAGCAAGCCGATTTTGAAGAGTCATAGCTCTTTCTGCAGCAAGTTCAGTATCCATCAGGAGTATGGCTCCTGTAAAATTTGTCAACATGTTATCCACTATAGTAGACAACTTTTGGATTTTCATGGAATTTAAGATAACCCCTACTGATGGGATTATGGCTCCAAATATATCACCAATGACAGCCGCCACTGATTCTCGTTTTTGTCTAGGGTGTTGTAATTCAGACGTTTTAGGTATTTGTTTTAAGTCATCAATCTGGTATATCTGTGGGAATACTATCCCCAAATAACATGTCCCATACCAACCCTTGGGGAGACGGTAATAAGCATTTAGCCCACAGATATAATAGATTCCAGGGATCACTGGATCTTGTCCATTCAACATAAAGGTCCATTTACTCTGAAACAAAAACACATGTCTACATTCACTCGTTCCCACAAACAGATTGTCTTGATCAGATTTTGGCCTATATACACAGAGCCTACCTATGTGTAATGCATCTATAGCTAATTTGCCTTGCGTTTTGATTACAGTATAAGCATAATCATTTGCATATGTACATTTTTCTAATCCTTTTTCTAACTTTTCTTTCAGTGCTTTGCGTCTATCGTCTGTATGATCTAAAAAGCTTTTCTCTACAGGTGACAATAAGCAAGTCAAATTATTGCGATGTGCATAAGCAGTTCCAAATGTAAGTGTTGGCTCAAAGAATCCCCTAACTATTTTTATATCGTGCTCTTTAGTTAATTTATTTAAGAATTCAATCAAAGGCACAAAGGAAAACACAACATCCAAGTTCGAGTAAAAGTATTGCACATGCTCTTGATTATAGAAACTTGTGACTATGATAGGTAACTCCCTCCTGCACAGACAAAGGAATTTTAGTACATACATAACAATCTTTTGCATCCATGGTTTCCACATACTCATTTAGTAAGCGATAGAAGACATTAGTAGATAGTTCTCCCTTTGCATTAGTCCCTTCATGCATATGTCTTGCATCCTGCTCAAATCTCTCCCACGGTGTTAGTGTAGTAGTAGTTTCAGGTTTTGAAGTTGCGTTAATAGTTTCTTTCTCCCTCCATGGCATTCCCACAATCACTCCTACAATCATCACTGCACACACAACATCTATTATAAGACCTAACCAACCACAAACCTTACTCCCTTTGCTACTATTTCTATTGTAAGCCATGTTTGTATAGAATCAGAATAGCAGATCAACAATCAACTTGAGGATAAGCCCTTTTTTTTTTTTTTTCTGAGTATATTACAGCGTCCTCACTCACTCCAGGACCCTTTTCGTCAATTCAGGTTAGTAGCTTGTCGTAATCAGGTTTCTTTAAAAGTCAGATTCGGTTTAGTGTCACTTCCGGTAGTTTCTAGAGTCTCTTTCTTTTCAGTTTTCAAATTTTCAAATTTAGCCAAGTTTTCTTTGAATACTTTCAGGTACCGTAGTATTGGCCTGGTACTTCTCGATCAAAACAGAATGCTAGGAACTCTTGTTGCCATTCAGAGGTTGTAGCATACGCCCATTCAGGACCTGTATATCTTCTGTTCGCGATTCTTTTTCTTTTTAATCTTCGTTCACCTTGTTGTTCTCCTTCACTCAAATCATCTGCTTGTGAGGTATCACTCTCTTCTATTATGGTGTCATTTGATACCCCCCTTATCTTAGGATACGACTTGTCTGGCCAATTGTCGCCTCTATGTGTCTTTACTCGATGTTTTCCTTCAGAACGTTGGACAGTACCCTCTTCTTGCGATATGGTGTTTTCTCTTGACGGACCTGCAACTGGTTCGGGAGACTCTGACACGATTTGATTGGTATCCACAGTTTCTCCTTCTCTTTCTTCTTCTGGTTCTATGTTGGGTTGAGATTCTAACCCGTATTCATCTACTTCTGGGAGAAACCCTCCTTGGCTTAGTTCTCCTGCTGCCTCTACTGAGATAGGCACTCTGTCACCTCTCTCGAACTCATTGATAGTTTGAGGGACGAGGCTGTTCTCAGTGGGCTCTCCAGTAGTCTCAGTTCCTTCTTGACTGTTCTCTGACTCTGAGACTTCTCTTCCTGAAGTCGCTGTGCCGGAAACTTCAAGTTCCTCTTCAACAGGACACGTAACCTTTTTCGTATGACTGGCATGTATCCAGTTGGGAACTCCGGCACACTTCACAGCAGTAGTAGTTGTTAATATTACTTGATACGGCCCTTTCCAACGTGGTTCTAGACACGATTTTCTCACGTGCTTCTTGACAACCACCCAATCACCGGCTTGTAGAGAGTGGCCTGGATCGCCAATCGGTGGCAACGTGTTAGCTTCCACCTGGTGAGAAAAAGAGCGAATTACGTCAGCCAAACCTTTGCAGTAATCCAACACCATATCATCTGTAATATTCACTAGTGTATTTGCAGGTACTGCTGGTAATCTCATAGCTCTGTCCATGAGGATTTCGTGGGAGATAATCCTGTTTTCTTGTCTGGGGTGTTTCTCATTGACATCAGCACTAGAGGTAAGGCATCTGGCCACTTCATATTTGTTGCTGCACACATTTTTGCCATCCTTGATTTCAAAGTACCATTCATCTGCTCTACTAATCCTGATGCTTTAGGGCGATAGCTACATTGCAGCTTTTGTTCAATGTTGAGTGCGGCACACAAAAGTTTAATCACCTCATTGTCGAAGTGTCTACCCCTATCTGATTCTACAGAAACCGGAAACCCGAATCTTGGTATCAATTCCCTGAGTAGTAGTTTTGCAACTGTAATACTGTCATTCCTACGTGTGGGATATGCCTCAATCCAATGACTGAAAACACACACAATCACCAACACGTACTTCAATCCTCCACAAACAGGCATTTTGATAAAATCCATTTGCATTTTGTTGAATGGACCTCCAGCTCTCCCAATGTGGCTCAAAGTTACCACAGTTCCTTTCCCAGCATTCATCTGTTGACAGATGACGCACCTGTGGCAGGTGATTTCTGCGGCATGTCTGAATTTTGGTTGAACCAATCAATCTTAAAGGACCTGATCATGGCATCTCTTCCCAGATGTGCCTGCCCATGGTAGAGCCGGGCAAACTGTGACAAAAGACTATTTGGCAAGACCAATTTTCCCTCCTCTGAAACCCATAAATCATCGGCTCTTTGTACAAATTGCATTCTTTGCCAGGAACATTTTTCTTCTTTGCTTGCACGACCTTGTAATGTTTTTAGTTAATCTAAGGTGTCAACCGCTCGTAATGCTAGATTTAAACACATATCATTTTCAGATTGTGGTAACAATTCCCATTGCTCCTTGAATAATATACAGTTCAGTGCACAAAATCTTGCGACTTGATCTGCATAGCCATTTCCCATAGACACAAAAACTTGCGATCTGATGTGAGCACTGCACTTCACCACAGCAATTTCGAGAGGTAACTGAATCGCGTGTAACAAATCTCTTATTTGTTCACCGTTTTTCACAGGGGAACCAGAGGAGGTCATAAAACTCCTCTGTGACCAGAGTTGGCCAAAATCATGCACAATTCCGAATCCGTATCTGCTGTCAGTATAGGTAGTGACTTTCAAATTTACAGCTGCGTGGCATTCCTTAGTAAGGGCGATTCATTCTGCCACTTGTGCAGAAAACACTCTCTCGAGCCAGGAGGCTTCGACAATGCCAGTTATGGTACATACCGCGTAACCGGCTCTCAGTGGTCCTGCAGAATCTCTTAGACAGGACCCATCGACAAACATAATGCAATAATTTTCTTTTAACTGGGTATCCTGCATGTCTGGGTGAGGTTTGGTACACAATTCAGTCACTTCAAGACAATCATGTTCAAATTCTTCCCCATCTTTGATGTCAACATTTTCATTAGGAAGTAAAGTTGCCGGGTTCAGTACAGTGCATCTTTTAAGAGTGACATTTGGTGACCCCAGTATGATCGTCTCATACCTAGTGAGACGTGCATTTGTCATGTGTTGAGTCTTAGTTCGTGTCAACAGAATTTCAACTGAATGTGGAACCATTACTGTCAGAGAGTATCCCATGACTATGCCTTCACATTGTAAAAGGCTCTGACCAACTGCTGCAACTGCACGCAAACAACCCGGTAAGGCTGCTGCGACAGGGTCCAAGGTAGCTGAAAAATATGCTACAGGGCGATTTGCATCTACGTGGACCTGTGTTAAGACAGACAAAGAACAAGCATCACGTTCATGACAAAACAACAGAAAAGGTTTCTCGTAGTCTGGCATTCCCAATGCTGGTGCCCTGCACATGCATTCCTTTAATTCTACGAATGATTCAAGCTCATCTTTTGATAGGGTTATAGTATATGGCTCATCCTTGACTTCCTTTCCTGTCAGTTTTATTAACGGCTTTGAGATGATTGAGAAGTTGGGTATCCACTGACGACAGTAGCCCACCATTCCCAAAAACATCCTGACATCTCGTTTTGTTATTGGGGGATTCATTTGCAAAACAGCTGTTATTCTTTCCTTTGATATTCTTCTGGACCCTTTCTCAATCAAATGTCCAAAGTATTTTACTTCTTTCTGACAATATTGTAACTTTCTGGGTGATACCTTGTGTCCATTCTTTCCCAGGTGATTTAGTAATGCAATGGTATCGTATTTACAACTGTCTCTGGTTTTGGATGCAATTAGCAAATCATCGATGTACTGCACAAGAGTTGAATTAAAAGGCAGCACAAGAGGTTCCAAATCCTTTTTCAATATCTGATTGAAGATGGATGGTGACTCTGAGAACCCTTGAGGAATTCTGCACCAACTGTACACCTTATCCAGGAATTTGAAACTGAACAAAAATTGGCTATCCTCATGAAGAGGTATCGAAAAGAAGGCTTGTGATAGGTCTACTACGGCAAACCATTCAGCATCACAGAGAACCTTGAACATTATTACCGCTGGGTTAGGTACCACAGGGCAGCATTTTATCACAATTTCATTTATTTTCTGCAAATCTTGTACAATTCGAACTTTTCCACAGGGCTTTTTTAAACCCATTATGGGAGAGTTACATGGACTGCTCAAGACTTCTTTCAGAACTCCCTGTCTGAGGAAGTCTGCAATTATTTGTGACACTTCAATTAGGACATCTTTGGTCATGTGATATTGTGGCACTTGTGGGAACACTGCATTTGGTTTTATCTGTACTTTGACTGGTTCCACTCCCTTTATTAATCCTACTTCCTTCCCGGTCAAATCCCACACTTTCTCTGTCACTGTTCCTTGTAATTCGACAGGTAGGTCAATCAAAGTATGCATTGGGAATAAAGTAATCAAAGGGTAGTCTTCATTTGTCCCTGCTTCTTCCTCTATAAATTGACTCTCATCTCCCTCATCGTCACTATTTGTCTGTACTTCAATTCCATCATTGGAACAGGTAATTGAACATTTTGTCTTGCACAGTAAGTCCCTTCCCAGTAGGGATACCGGACTTGAATCACATACAACAAATCTATGTAACCCTTGAAAGTTGCCAATTTCAACTTGCACTGGATCTGTAATCGGGTTAGTCAGGTACTGATTTGCTACTCCAACTACTCGTATAGTACGCCCTGAGAGAGGTAATCTTGGGACTTCTGCACTTCGAACTGTAGAGCATGTAGCTCCTGTGTCAACCAAGAATGAAACCTTATAGCCCATCACCTTTCCCTCTACATATGGGCCTCTCTGATCCACCTCTAGGGATGCTGCAAGCCTGCACTCTTCACTGTCTGAACTATCATCTGACCAGTCCTCATTCATGCCATTTTCTCCTCGTAATGGAAACTGTTGTACAGTGTTGTTTTGATTTGTTACCTGGCCTGTGACCTGCTGAGGAAGCATCACCTGTTGCTGTCCCATCGGAGCCATTGGTAATTGCATTTGCTGTCTAGGCACCATAGGAATCTGCTGTTGCACTGGTTGCATTTGTATTGACTGAAAACACGGCATTTGCATCTGCTGCATGGGCTGTACCCCTTGCATTTGTACCAAATTATTCTGAAAATTCGGGTTTTGATGTTTCACTTTTGGACCTCGTGAATTTTGTAATGTACCAACATTAGTGCTCTGCTGAACTGCACCATCCTGCACCATATTCGGGCACTTCCGTTTCCAGTGCCCCACACCCCCGCACGCGTGACATGGTGACATCTTTTTCACCCCTTGAACATCATTTTGGACAACACCATTATTCATGTCCAAACCGCGATTTACAAACCCTCGACCTCTGCCTCTTGGTTGTGCCTGAATCACACCATTCATTTGCGGTTGTTGTTGTATCATCTGCTGAACTCCATTTCCCTGTATTCCAGCCTGTGCAGCCCTTATCTGCATCACCATCACCTTTTCCTTTAACTTTTTCTGCTTCAACTCGATCTCATCACTACAGTACTTTGCATACTGCAATACCTCATCAATCGGTTTGGCTTGCCAACAAAATAAATGATTCTTAATCATTTGACTAACCTCCGGTCTCAATCCTTCGACGAATCTAAACACAAGGTGATTCATGTCTTTTGATTCAATTGTCTCAGTACCACTGTAATGCTTAAACGCTTTCAACAATCTCTCGTAATAAGCATGAATTGACTCTTTAACCTCTTGAGAGGTCCGGTCGATTTTCTGCCAATCGGTCACCTTCGGTGACACCTTTTGTTTCAAAAACTCAATCACTTTATGATAATATTTCATCACCTCTTCTGAAGGTGCTCCGGTTACTTTATCTCTCGCCGGCTCCTTTGTCGGCCAATCTACCCCTCTCTTGCACTCGAGCCACAAATCAGGCGGAACAGTGATCTCAAACAAAGTATTCAAGTCTTCCCAGAGACACTTTGCAAGTTTCACAAACCTGTGCGTTTGTTGATACCACTCGAACGGCTTCTCTCTTAATCTGGGATAATCGTTTGTAAAGGATAGAATATCTCCTCTAGTCCATGGCACATGTATTAGAACACCACCCGCTGTCTCTCTCATAGGCAATATTTTTACCGATTCCAAATCAGGCGAGGTTCTAGCTTGATTAGGACCTGGGCTATCACCCTTTCCCTTATCTCTTTTCTTTGCCCATCGGCCTTGCCATTACTCCAATGCACCCCAAATTTGTGCACTCTGCAACAGTTCTCTCAGATGTGCCTTCATGCCTGCAGAGCTCATGTGTTCAAAATCTTTTGAGTCAAAATCTAATCTGTAACTCCTTTTCAAATGATTAGAGTTTCCGATATCGATATTGTATTTGTTTGCTAAGTTCGCTAATCTTTGATGTACCTTGCCCACTTCCTTGGTAATCTTGGGACACAAATATCTTAGTTCTGCCTCTGTATATGATTCCAATCTATTTACTCCCATTGTTCCTTCCACTAACTCGGCAGCTTCCGCCCCTAGTCGTGCAAAGTTCAGGTATTCATCTTGTTTTTCTTTCTCAGGTTCAACTGTAGTCACTGCAGTCTTTTGTGAAGTGTAGGTTTTCTCTAACCATTCATTTAACTGCTGTACTGTAAAACCCTGTAATGAAATGTTCCCTGCATGTATCATTGGAGAGTGTGAGGTATTCGTACTCATGGTTTGTGGAGTTAAAACTCCCAACCCTGCTTGACGCATTGCTTCGAGAGGTGCCCCTACTGGACTAAGGTCCATTAAGGGTCTTGGTGGCTCATTTACTTGCTCTCCAGGGGCCATTATCTGTGGAGTTCCCATAGGCCCTCCTCTTATCGCTTCCTGAGTCATCATTCCCTGATCACACACCCCTGTTTTACGTTGTGCGTACAATGGTACTGGGTGACCAACAGTAATGGGTAATGATATTGCAGCAGGTGTCTGACCTGGACCCAAACCTCTTGGAGCCTCAACACCATAGGTCTGTTCCAACGTACCCGGAACGGGTACTAATGGTGGTCCCGCTACAGTATTATACCCTGGTATCAACTGTGGTGGTGGTTGGGACATTAATTTCGGAGTCGATTCAATCTGTATTAGCTTTGGCTTCGTGTATATCGGGTCTGGTGGCACTATCAAATTCGTAGTAGTTTCGAGCACTGGGACATGAGGATGGATTCTCTATATCTGTGGTTTAGGTTGCAACTGTATCGGCATGTCGGGTGCATTGGGTACACTGACACCATTCTGTATCAAAGCTGTATCGCTAGTCTGTACCGTATCAGTAACTCCCTTTTCCTGCGTCTGGTTCCCAGGATCCAAGCTAGTACTTGGAGCGCTATCGCTCACCACATATGGTGGCGGACGATCATGTAACAATCTATCCATAAATTCCTCATCGTCTGAATCATCTTCCTCTTCCCAAGATCTTTTATTTTCTTTAGATTTGCCTGAGTCTTTGTCGGTTTTACAAGAGGCTTTCTTTCCCCGTGTTTCTTCTCCCTGAGTTATTGCTGGGAATAACTTCAACCCGTCTACAATACCCCGTCTCCACATTTTGCTCTCATTGTCCCACCTAGCCTCTGCATATGATTTTTCTACCCTTCTCAGTCTTCTATGAAACCTTTCTTGTCTATGTTTAAGAGCCATCAAGTCCCAAATCACCAAAGCCTCATATTGTGCCGGTCTCGGAGGTGGTTTCTGTGTACTTAACATCCACCTCAGATTTTCTAGTACCTTTGGATTAAACGTCCCATGTTCTGGGAACGCTAGACACCCTTCTTTTTGTGTTAATTTGCGCCACTGTTTAATCCATAAACAAGGCGCGACACCTTTTTCTTCCATAACCGTATAAGCTGGAGTACCCTCAGGTGGTGTGGGTTCCCCATCGGTTGCAACAATATATACATCTCCCTTTAGAGCGCTCTTGAATGCTTTGACAAAATTCATTTTGTGATTCTCTTATTTTGTATTCAATCAGAAATGGCTTAGTTCCCAGGACACTCTTCACCTGCCTTTCTCAACCTATTGCCTCTCACGGACTGCAGCCAATCCGTGCGCGACACCTCTCAATATCTGACCTATCTCAGCGCGGCACCACTGACGTCACACTCACACACACTGCAGCTGACAAAGTCTTGCGGCTTGTCCGCTCCTCACTGACCCCTACAACTCACACAAACTAATGCAAATTATTGCGAGCACCTTAAAATGACAACACAAATCTGTCGGTTTACTACAGGAAGGGTAACACATTCGCTTCAGAACTTTACAGAGATTTCACTTGAAGCCTCAGCCGCTACTCTCTCGTTATCAGTTCCCGCATGCGCAAGCAGAATTCGGCCCGCAAATTCTACTCTCGACTTGTCAATGACTCCTTCTAGTGCACTTTAGAATTTGTCAAATCTCCATTGAAGGTTTCATACATAAGTTATAACTCAGACTCGACTTGTCAACCACGCCCGATTGACCTATTAAACCGCACAGATTACAACATAGACCACATTTATCTTCATACTACGGAGTCTTAGACCTCGACAGGTCCGTACACAACAACCAACCACGTGGATAATTTTGAGCAACAAGCGCTACATTCACATGAAGTACGCCGACTTCCCTACTCTCATACTGTGGAGTACGCCTACTCCTGCTAGACAACACTTAATTTGGCCTAATTCACACAGATTTTCCACAATCATCTGCAAAATGCATAAGCTTAGGCAAGCGCAAGAACCCTAACCACATACATTATGGCACCGAGACCATTCCCAACTCATTTAGGCAGGCTCTGCGATCCCGGGAAAGCGATGGTGAACTTAGAAACCCATCATACTTCCAAATTGCATTATCACAGAAAAACAAATTAAGCAATGAATCTCCGTCCTAGGGCCTCCAAGGGCCAAACCGTCGCTCTGCTACCAGAACTGATAACGCGTCCCTCTATGTCAATTTATACACATTAGGACTCGTTTTAGGCCGATGAATCCTTTGACCCAGTGGTGAGACACCGTAGAACGAGATAACTGATCAATATGTCAAGCAATATATCAATGATATTATCAACATATATCACCATAATATACTTCACTTTAGACATTGATTAAACTGTTGGCGCAACCATGACCTTTCAGTCACGAACAACCACACCTTTATTGGAGTTTTGTGAATTTTATTCCCTATTGATTACAATCTAATAGCAAGAGTATTAATCTCAAAACCAAGAAGCAAAATAGCATTGTCACGATATGGCAACTGTGATAAGATTTTGACAATGCAAAGATCACAAACATGAAAACACCAATGTAAGAGATACACAGATCAGAATGCATAGAACATCATATAAGTCTTAGTTCAGCATAGCACAACGTCAGTTGCGTTAGTTACGTCAGTCAAGGTGAATGCCTAATCTAACCACTAATTAGCATCAGCATGTTGGACTTCATGCAAAACAATTTAGAACACTAATTTAGAAAACATCTGACTAGGGTCTCTATCCAAAAATACAGCAGTTGGTACCTAGAAAGGAAAAGCATGTAGACATATTACAATAGCAATTTTCATAATTACCCTCCTCAGGTTAAGTCAGCATACAGGATCAGTCTTCGTCTTCAGGACATCAGTTGGATCACCGTCAATCTATCTTGTCTAAGGGGCAGGGGACACTTCCCTCATAAGGAGGAAAAGTGTAATGGGGCAGTCTATGGATAAGGATGGTTTATTTCAAGTCTCAAATCACCAAACAGAGTGACAGAGTTTCTGGATGCAATCGATGTCATTCCCTACCTAGTTCTCTTGAGTCTTCTGTGTCATGGGTTTTTTATCCCTTTCTCGCAATACCTTCCCCCAAAATCCTATTGGATAGCCGCTACACCCCACTATCTTTAACCTATCAAATTATACATTAAGTAATGTACTTGTCACCCCACGATAATTTATAACACTTTGATTGGTCTTCATAATTGACATTTTTCGTAGGTGGCACATCCGGGGTTACTTCATTCTCTGGCACGTTCTTCAGGTCAAAAGTTCTCTTTTCCATGGTCGATTGTCCTTGGATGTTTCAAAAAATGTAGCAAAAACGTATAAAACTTATACTAAGACAGCTAGTATGCGAGTGAGAAAAATCCTCACTTGCAACATAAAACAAAGAAAAGAACACATGCTGGGTCATGGCCTTTTGCGAATCAGCAGACTGGAGGAACAGAAAAATATGCTTTAATTTGAGAACTACACAGCTAAGTTTCCAGCTCACGCTAACTTAAGATTTATGAATTCTAATAATGCAATCTTTGTAGGTGTTAGCATATTCAATTAATCATAATGCAAGCAATTATTTCTTAAGGTCGACATTAGTATATGTGTACAATAATAACTTCACTCTTATAAGTATGTTTAGAATACATTCAAATGAATAATATTTTATGACTATTAATGCAGCATTGTTAAGTATAAGCATTTCACATCATGAAATAGGTAATATTTAGATTACGCTCTCTCAAAGCGATGAATGCACAATTATGGTACCCTGTGAGTAATACAGCGAGAATTTGTGGATGTCAGGAGGCTTATGTTAATGTAGCCCTCTAGAATTTTTATAGCTAGGGTTTTGGAGCCCCTGGGAAGCGCTTGAATTGCCTTTTGGGAACCGTGTGCAAAAAGCCCTCTGGAACTTTGGTTACAGTTTGGTATATGCCTGCTGCTACTGGGATTAACTGAAAATGCCTGAATTTGGCCCACATCTCAGGTGAGATGGTGAGGGGATGCGATTATTTGATTAAATGTTGAGGGCGCGTGCATTGCCAAGGAAGACATACATTATATGAATGTATTTTAAACAAGCGTCGATAAGGATGCTCGTGCCGGGTAAAGCAGTTAATCAGCGACAGCAATTGTAAGGAAGTGTGAATCTTACCCGGTGCAAGGCTGCTGTTCTGCTGCTCCTGACAAAGGGGAGTTAGAACTGTGAGAGACCATCGCAGAAGCTGCACGGCTAACGCAAATTGTTTTGAACATTACTGATGTATGTAATTCATGCGCTGAAGGCAACATCCTGACACGGCAGCTAAATGGCTGGAATGCACACTACTGAGGAAAGCAGGAAGTACAACAGACGTTTGTGCAAAATCATGCGTACTGTCCAGCAAATGCTTCCGTAATGGGACGTGCATTGGATCGCTCACCCCAGCGACTTTTGGAGAAATGCCAAACTACATCTGCAGAGAATTTGCTGTCCTGTGCTATACCAATTAAAGGATGTATGAACCCTGATTAATAGAGATTCCTTCTTGAGTGGTGAGCCTTAAACACTAAAATAATGGTGTGGAGTATAGTGCAGAGTTTATTTGTGGAAAATAAAAAAATGTTTTATAAAAAGTGATCACTGCTGGTGGTGAGATTTACACAAGTTGGCAACGTGAGGAGAGCATTGCAATTTATAAAAGCAGTGCATATGAAACGTCTGAAATATGTGTTAATGGGACAAGAGAGCATCTGGACATTTTTTAGCTTCCTGGATCACCACAGGGTATTTGGAGTAGAAGGCTGTGTCGAGGATTTAGTGTTTTGTGATTTATTTGGGTGAGAGGTTACTCACCGGAGTGGAGGACTTTGGGTGTTACAGTGTGTGCTACCACAGTATATGTTTCTGTGTTATGCTGTTAATGCCAAGTTTTAAAGTTGTTGGGTCATGGCATGTTTGATATGCATGGGAGGAGCACTGTAATTCTGTTTTAACATGAACTGTTGATTACCAACATTTTTGCATGTGTATAGTATATCGAAGTTTCAAAGCCATGCATGATTTCAGAGACATATGATTTGAGGTTAGATGCTTGAGTCCCATATGCTGAGTGGTACGTTAGTGTCTTTAGACTAGTGTTCCCTGTCCTGTTTATTGTGCAACAGAAGGAGAGGGTTGAGTGACAATTTAGTTTTCTGAGATTTGTCCATTGGTTCTTATTTGGGACCGTGTTTTTGGCCATCCTTCTTAAGGGGTTTAGGATGTAGGGGCAATGTGTTAAGCAATGTGTTTCCATCCTTCCTAATGGGTTTAGGATGAAGGGGCAGTGGGTTTAGCCCAATGTTTTAATGGGTGTGTTTTACACCCCAGTGATATATGTCAATCCTTCCTAAGGGGTTAAGGATGCGGCGGCAATGTGTTAAGCCCAATGTTAAGGGGGTATGTGGTTACACCCCAATGCAGTAAAGGGTAGGTGAAACCCTGGTCCTGTTTAAGGGTATGGTAATGGGGGCATGTGGTTACACCCCAATGCAGTACAAGGTAAGTGAAACCCTGGTCAGGTTTAAGTGTATGGTGATGGGGGGATGTGGTTACACCCCAATGCAGTAGAGTGTGGAAGAAGTTTGAGTGTTGGGTTGTGGAGGGCAATTGGCTGGTCCTGTTAGAGTTTATGTGATGTGAAGGGGAACAATTAGTTAATGTTCTCTGCTGGATGAGCATGGAAGTTCTGGGTTATTTGTACAGTTGTATTGTAAATTTTTGGAACCTATTGAGTAACTGTGCTTTACCATCTTACATCCCACTGGAGTACTGAAGTTATGCAGAGAGACTGTTAACCTTTTCTATTTATTGCAGAGTGTCTGTTACCCCGTTCTTCGATGGGGTGGTACTCACAATTTTGGAAGGTGGTTAATTGTTTTTTTGCCGTTTTTCTGTCTGTTGAATATTTCATTGTTTTCAAAAGGAGGGCGATGTGTTGTGGCCTCTTTCTACCTTATGCATTCTCCCCACTACCTTAATGTTCCCTGCTGCTCAGCTAGTGAGCAAGGTCATTGTATGGTTGGAATATTGAGAGTGTTTATGCTTGGATGAGTAAACAGTGGAGTGAGAAGGGCTGAGTGGCAGGATGCTGCTCATGGTGGGACCTTACCCCTACCCTACAACTGATCTAATAAACCTACCTCTTTTAGAACCTGTGAGAATCCATCATTGATTACAACAGATTCCTAGCTACGGTTTTTAAGACATACCCTTTTTAGAGAGCCTCCTTGCTTTTTATCTTCCCGACTAAAAGCCCTAGGTAATTCCTAAGCTTATATTCAATGGAAAGTTACATTTTCCACAATGTTATTAAAACTCACCTTTTATGTTATCACTGATAGCAGTATACATGCCTCCACATATACCAGGGCATGGCACAATCTGATTAGCAAGAGATACACATAAAACTGAAAATGTATCATTACTCTGTGAATATTTCTTGCATGTAAGACTAATAAGCTTCACATGTGGCTTGCATTGCTGGTTCACATTGGCAGGTGACAAGGAGTATTCACAGCAGCATAACAGAACAGTAGGTAACCTCCAGCCTAAGTAATGTGATTACATTGGGGACCCGTTACTGTTTTCCAAAACTGAGAAAAATAGTAATACCTAGTTCTTTACTTGTAAAAGAAAGAGTGCTGGTGCCCAAACCTCTGCTTAGAAGCCTGCACTGGTAACACTAAACATCAGCATGCCAAATACCAAAGCTGTCTAGGCTTAAATCCACCTCATGCCTCTTTAATCCACTACCAGAAATTCCCTGTCGTTTTATCTCACTCTTGTAGGTTCATTCTTTCTTCCTTTGTGACAATTTTGTCTTTCTCTTGCTCCGTCTTTCCGATCTGTGTGTGTTTTTACCTCCTTTCCTATCGGCAAATGACTGATAAGAAGAAATAATTGCCTATCCCCAAAAATAAGTGCCGGTGACCTCCACAGGCATTCACCCGGCTCAAATTAAGCACTCTTAATACTTATACATCAACATACAGTTAGGAACTCGAGTTTGCGTCGTCCATTCCATTGTTAAACCTGACTCACCTTGCGTTCAAAGCATTAAAGCATTCTTCATTTAATTATACGTTCCCCCTACCTTATCCCTTTCCTGCTTTTCTTTGGACCCATACGTTATTTTCCTGTAGTTGTTTCCTTTGCCTTGTTATCTTCAACGGAGCATGCAGCGGAGTGGCAGTTGAGTGACGTCACGGCCGTCGTCACAAAGCTCCGGTCTTGATTAATGGAGTGAGAGAAAATGCGAGCATTAAAGCGAGCTGAGATGCGGTGCTCAAGCTAAGATTCCTAGGAGGGAAGTCGAGGCACTGCAGCTTGCCTGCAGCAGTCAAGCTTGCTCTCAGGATCCAGCACTTCACGAGGAGGAGGAGTCAAGAAGCAGCCGCAGTTCACAGCAGGCTCGACAGCGAGATGTGCAGGACATCCCGCAGAAGACAGAAACAAGGTACAACAATCGTGCATAGCAAGAAAAACTACCGAAAGACCCACGAGGGATAATCGAAATGTTTGTTTGAACGTAACTCACCCTAGTCTTTCTTCAAAATAAGGAGATCATTGAAAGAGCAAACTAGTCCTGAGACGCGAGGACAAATCAGTTTAACAATACAGTACAACGGCAGTAAGGTGATAGCATTCTGAGGATTCTGACGCTTAAACACGTTTATCACAGAGCTATTCATAGCCGACATAGTTTTACTCAGCAGCGCAAGGATAATAGACGACTTTGATTGGCAAGGTGCACGTACATCTATTCGGCAAATACGGTAGGTAACATTCTGAGCTACCTTATCAAAAATCTGTTTAACACGAGCTACCGCATAATTTTTTCTGAGGACCAGACTATTGACTCTCCGAGATACAACACTACTGAATACATGCTGCCGTTTGGAAGCTGTTAACATCTCCCGTGCATCGCGCGACCAGGTAGGATTATACCACACTGCCCAGTGAACACAGGTATGCTGGTGATTACTGTTTGGTTACTGATAAGCTTATAGAATTTAGCTCAAAGCGGACAAGTATGAAATACCCCTTTGAATAACTATTCAGATGAATTGGCAAGCACTGTAATATGTTAAACGAGGAACCTTCTGGGGAGTTTAGGTGTCCATGTGTGTTCCTATTATAAACCACGAGAAATCTTTGTAATTTAAATATGCATGCTGATAGAAGCATTAAACCCAAAAATGGATATCCCTTTCAAAAAATAAATTATACGCAGTATTTTAGATATTCTTTTCGGGACAAACAAGAATTTCGTAGTTTGTCAATAATGAGTGTTATTGTTAAAAGTCCGCATTTTACTTATTCTGTCAACAAAGAAGGACGCTGGGCTGCTCAGATGCATTTACCCATTGATCTACCTCGCCACTTCATGAATGTGGGCAGAGGGACACACGCACTTTGAACATCTCAGCCGTAGCTAGAAAAGAGACACACAAGGCAGATGCGATATTTCTTTGCACAGAATCATTCTGGCAAGTCCTCCAGCTGTAAAATCGCCTGTTTCCCAGTCTGAAGTCGCCTGTCTCGTTCATAGAAATAAGACTGTTTGTGCTTCGTTGGTAGGTTCCAGCCTGTCATTTATCGTTTAACATTATTACGGAATTAGAAAAGAAAACAAAAGGGAAAAAACATTAACTATTACCACATACACATATTTCTGTTCACTAGCCCCCTCTACCACCCCTGAAAGTATTTCTGACCAGCACTGGCACGGCGCACATCTAATATAACATAAAACTGAAGTTGCTTCTCTCCCCTATCGTCACCATTAAAACGGATCTCGGTGCTTTGAATACCTCCAAAAGCTGGACACTGTGTTGACTTGACACCCGGTTGAAGGCATTCATGGGCCAATGCTTGGTTGGGTTACTGCGCTGCATCATTTCATTTGTAAATGTGGGCCAGAGTGTTGATATTGTGGCTGCATGTCCAGACCTAAGAAGTTGAGTGCTTCTGCACGTCCAAGGCTCAGAAGTGTAGTCTTGATGTTGCACCTGCCTTCCCTACCACCCTATCCTGGAGGATATTATCACAGCAGATGTTTCATGGCAAGGCTATTCTCTTCTCTTCTTTCCAGATTATGGAGACAAATGCCTTATTGTTGGGTTGTCAGGAGTGACCTGAGTTTTAAAGGGTAATCAGGGTGACTGAAGATTTTGATGAGTAATCAAGATTGACCTGATGTTATGCAGGGTAATCAGGGATGACCTGAGGTTTTGATAGGTATAATCAGGGATGAAATTCGGTTTTGCTGAGTGATCAAGGATGACAGAGGTTTTGATGGGCAGTCAGGGGTGACCTGAGGTTTTGACAGGTATAATTGGGGATGAAATGAGGTTTTGATGAGTAATTAGGGATCATTACACATGGAGAGAGGAAGAGGGAGAAGGGGGGATAAATATGGAGGAACACTCCGTACTTAGCTCCCTATAATTCAAAATACACACGAAAGTACGGGGTTCTCTAAAAGCGGACGTCGCGGATATTAGCGTAGCCCTGGGTTGTATGTATTCCTATTGTATTCCTATTGGAATGTCAGTTGGAAATTACCGAGTGGAACAGCGAGGGGTGGGAAGAAAGGGATTTCCTTTTACGGACTAGGTGGTCTCACACACTATATAGTGTCATGCTTCATCATTTGACCACCTAGACCCACCCAGGTAGGACAGTGCCACCTGGGCGGACTCAACCTCACTGTTAAAGGAACAGGAGGGAGTGCGTAAATAAACTTGTTTCTGGAAAGATCGGGATCCAGCTAATCTACTGAAAAACTAAAAACACCTAAGCAGACACCTGTGAAGAGCAACAAATTTAATGGTGGTGTCTGACTGGTGTAGTTAAAAAGGGGGGTTGGGACACCTCTGTGAGGACAAGGACTCACAGGGTCACCTAACTAATTACTAGCCAACATGTTTCTGCCCTCAAAAGTGAGCCAATGAAGGTCTCGGGGCATTCGTCAGGGCCTAGGATCCCTACGTCTCACGTTGGAGGGAAATACTCTATGGGGAAATCAAAGAGTGAGAAAATGAAAAATGAATGATCTACATTACCCAAGGAATTACCTTGAGGCGGCCTATGGGGAGAACAACAATTAATTAGCACTCTGGTGGCACACAGCACTGCAAAACCAACCAACTACACACGTGTCAAGGGGATGCATTCATGCACGAAACACATATGTTCAAAAAAGGTAAAATACATGCGTGGAGTGACTGAGTGGGTATATCTACACAAGTGGACAGTCCTATCACTGCAGGGAATTATAGTTCTTACCCTTTTCTTAGAGGCAGCTAGCCTCTGGTATCCAGGAGGGGGAGTGTCCCCTTATGGTCACACACTAAGGGATAGAGATGAACATAAAGACGAAGTGAGGAGAGGAACAGAAGTAGGCAGAATAGATACAGAGAGAGCATTAGGGGGGGGAAAGGGGGGGGGAAAGCAAGTTCCCATTAGGAACCCACTATTGCTGGTAGAAAAATACTGGTTAAGAGATACCGAAGGGACTATAGACAAAAAAAGTAAGATTAAAAGCAATAAGGGCTTATCTGTGCTGCCTGTGATCCGGTATGCCACTCACGACATCAAAGGGGACGCTCGCCGTGCGCCTACTTCGTCCTCTCCTTGGACCGCTTGTGACAAGTGGCTGAGGGAGAACGGTCTATTTATGGCTGTAAGAAATTCCAGGTGCGCCCTGTTAGCGTGTAAATTGGAGTTCAATTGATGTTAATCTCCGCCGCGGGCTTCTTTGCGTTACTAGCCTCGATATGATTGCCGTAATGGCGGGCGCACCGGCCAAGCCGGGGCGCCGGCATGAATGTGATCGAGTGCAAAAGCGGGCCTCTTTAGGTTGATGGCCTCGGTGTGCTTTACCGCACCCGCGGGCGGCCCAGCTGTGCCGGGGCGCTGGCATGAATGCGGGCGAGTGCAAGGGTGGGGCCCGAGCCGGAAGATTCCGGCCCGAGCGCCACCAGCGGAAGGCTCGCGTTTCCAGTGGCCGCTGGGAAATGTAGTTCCCAGCGGTCCCGTAGCCCAAAGGGCCAAGAAAGAAAGAAAAAAAGAAGAGGAAAATGTGGGAAAGGATAAAGAAAAGGAAGGAGGGGGGGGGGGAAAAGAAGGGGGGACGAAAGAGAGGGAGGAGGGAGAAGGGGGAACAAAACGGACGGGGGGGGGTTGGGTGTAGTAGAAGGAATGCAAACGGGGGGGGTGGAAAGAGAGACAGAACGGGAAGAAAAAGGAAAAGAGAGGGAGGGAGGGGGTGACAACCAGGGGGGGGGGCAGTAGAAGAAAGGGGGGGGGGAAGGGGAAAAACAAAAGGGGGGGGGGAAAAAAAGGGGAGAGAAATAAAATTAAAAATAATAATGATAAATAAAACTAAAAATAAAAAGGCGAGAAAAAGAGAGGAGAGCGGGAGATGAAGGATTTTCTTTATAGGGGGAAACGAAGAAGAGGGAAAGATATGGATATTGTAGAAGAAATGCAACCAGGGGGGGGGGGGAAGGAAAGGGGAAGAAAAAGATAGAGCAGAAGCGGACGGAAGAGAGGACTCATAAATTAGTCAGAGAAATCATTTATTGAGTGTGAACCAGGGGATCTCATCATTAAGACCATTGGTGTCCGTGTGTAATCTCCAGACCCAACGTTGTTCGGTCTGGAGCAATCTCTGTGTCATATTGGAGGACGATGGAGATAGTTGCTCAATGACCGTCCAGTTTAAGTCATCTGCCGAATGTTTTTCCAGAAGAAAGTGGTTAGTCAATTTAGTAGCCTCTCGTTTACAACGGATCGTACTCCTATGTTCACAGATTCTTGTGGCGACCTTTCTAGATGTCATTCCCACGTATTTAAGGTTACAGGGGCATCTAATCAAATATATCAAGTTTTTGCTGTTACAGTTGGTTAGGGATCTTTGAGCCCATGGAGTCTTAAGGTCTAGGTCTATTGTGGTTGACTTTTTGGTGAAACAGCAGACACTGCAGTTGCCACATGGGTAGTGTCCTCTTGGTGGTGGGAGGCCCATAGTGTGGTTTGTGTCGTTAGGGAATTGTTTTTTTCTTCTTTGGGTCTTGTGTGGACAACCATATCCCGTATGTTTGTGGCTCTTTTAAACGCATGTAGTGGCTGCTGAAAAGGTAAACCACCAGATATAAGGATTTTCCACTCATCTTTGATGATTTTCTGAATCTTATTGGATAGTGGGTTAAAGGTAGTCACACACACAATTTGTTCAGTGTCAGACGTCCTAGTGCGTGGTTGTAGTAGTTGGTCCCTATTATTATTCCCCGCTCTTTTGTATGCTCTCTTCACCAAATGTGTGGGATATAATCCTTGGTTTGCAGCTTACTAACCAATTTCTCAGCGTGTTTGCGGTAGTCTGTGAGGGTGGAACAATTCCGTCGTAGACGTAAAAATTGACCAACAGGGAGATTCTCCCTCAGGGACCTTTGGTGGAAGCTTTTGAATTGGAGCAGGTTATTCCGATCTGTGGGTTTATAATAGACCTCTGTGGCTAGAGCCCCATTGCTTTCATAGATTGATAGGTCAAGAAATGCTAGTTGGTTGTCACCTATGGTCATGGTGAAGTTCAGGAAAGGGTTAGCTGTATTTAACCAATTTACAAAATTAATCGCCTCATCTCTAGTTCCTGTCCAGACCAATAGAATGTCATCTATATATCGTTTCCAGAGTTTAATCTGCTGGAAAAACGGGTTGTCATCGTGGTTGACTACCTGTCTCTCAAAGTGATCAACATAGAGACATGCCAAGCTAGGTGCGAAAGTGCTACCCATAGATGTACCCTGTATTTGCAGGAAAAAGTTATCCTCAAACTTGAAATAGTTCCTTGTGAGAGCCAAATGTGCCAAGTCAAGTATGAAGTCAGGCGGTGTACGTGACTCTCCTCTATTGGCTTCCAAAAGGTCGCTAATGACCTGCAGAGTGGCCTCCTGGGGAATGTTGGTGTATAGGGATTCTACATCCAGGGTGATCAACAGTTCTCTAGTTGTGTCAAAAGCCACAGAGTCTAATAAGACTAACACATCCGTCGTGTCTTTTAGGTAAGTAGGAATTCTTCTGACCAATGGCTGAAGGAAGAAATCCACAAATTGAGACAGGGGTTCTAGAACCGATCCGATCCCGGATACAATAGGTCTCCCTGGTGGGGAATTTTCCCTTTATGCATTTTTGGGAGAATATAAAAAATAGGGAATCCTAGGGTTAGCCTGTATCAGGAAGTCTGCCTCATGTCGAGTAATCCAGTCGTTCTCTATGCCCTTCATCACGAAAAAGGAAATTTCGTCTTGAATATCAGGTGTGGGGTCTCGAGATAAGCGTTTATAATGGTGGGTATTACCCAACAGACGTTCGCACTCATCTCTATACATTTTAAGTGGAGAAATTACCGTTGCTCCCCCTTTGTCTGCTGGTTTAATGATTATCATGGGGTCAGATGTCAGGCCTTTCAGAGCTGAAAGCTCGGCCGTACTCATATTCTGGTATGTTTTTTTTGGTGGTCCCAGTAAGTGCGTTGACTTTTAGGGATACTGATTTCTCAAAAGCCAGGACCTCGGGGGCATCTGTCCCGTGGTTGGGCAGAAAGTGGACTTTGGGCGTAGGCCAGTGTTTTTGTCTGAAGCCTCGTAATGTTTCTCCAAGAAGAAAGTTTTCAAGCGTATCTTTCGAAACAAACCCGCTAGTTCTGTTCGGGTTTTAAATAAGTCAATTTTGGGCGTGGGCACAAAGTTTAAGCCTTTGTTTAGTGCCTTAGTTTCAATTTCACTCAGAACCCGGTTACTCAGATTGATAATGTTATCTGTTTGATTATCCGTCAGGCTCGTTACAGTGTTTTGCTTGTCCCTGGGAGGGGTTCCCTTTGTGCAGTATTCTCTGGGGTGTCCTCTCTTGGCCTCCAATGTACCTCTTTCCTTTTTCCTTTTCCCCTCCCGTTGCCTCTGTCTAAAAAAGGCTGCGGTGGCTCAGGAAAAGACCATTGTGCAGGGTGTTGGAAAAAGGGCGCCTGGTATTGAGGTGGGAGTCCATATTGGGAAGGCCAACCCCATTGTTGATTATGGTATGGAGGGCAGGGGGGTAACATAGGTGGGTGATTCCACCTTCCCCGGCGTTGCCCACGTCGTCCACGACGTTGCCGCAAATTATCTGATGATGAACTATCATTATCTGAACTGGTGTTACCACCAGATGAGGTGTCGGATATGTTGTTAGTTTTCGCTACATAATCCGATTTGGTATAAGGGTATATCTTCTCGTGGGAGAACCGATCGAGATCTTTTTGGAATTT